>NW_017276357.1:992630-1072476 GCF_001594065.2 Cyphomyrmex costatus | reverse complement strand
CCCCCCCCCCCCTCCTCCTTCTCTTCCACCCCCTCGGATTCGTCCATTTGTGCGTGGTGTGTACAAGAGCTAGCAACGGTGACACCAGCAGAACTGGTTTCCGATCGAGCCTATGCTTTCCAATCCTATACACAGGCAACGCATGAGCTGTCGATACCGTCAATAATCTAATAACCATTCACCGTTCCGATGTGTCGTAAGTTAACGGTCTGCAGATTTTCATCGGTATCCAGTACGGAAGCAATGACGCAGATCTTTTTAGATTATCGATTCATTGGATAAACAGAGGAAAGGTTGGACCATAAGTAAAAGAGCAAAAACATACGCGCTACAAATAGCAATATGAAATTTTGCCGATTTATTACCCTGTCGCGAGCCATTCTGGACGAAGGTCATCTGTAGATATATACAACATATAAATAACCCATAAACATGTCTATATACATATAACATGTAACCTATAAATATCACGACACGACTAATACGTCCCGAGAGTTATTTTCTTCAATATAGATTGTGTGTTTTTTTAGAGTTATTTTCCAGCTCTCTACAAGGTCTCTAGTAGAAATACTAATTCTATTTAAATTGCATCGTGGCTAGCAAAAATCTTAATGTAGTTTTGTTGTTACAAAAGAAATAAATAAATATCAAATATCGTATTATGTGTTATGGAAGTTTACGCGTTTCGAAAAGCAATTCCTCGTTTGCACAAAAAGCATACATATTTAAAAGTACTCATTTCAATCGCGCCGGTAAGCAACATATACAAATAACGTCCAATGTGCTTTTTTTTTTTTTTCATCTTGACAAGAATTTCTCGTACGTGACGGAACGTCCATCACAGAGCTACTAAATCCATTTTGCATGTAAATGGCGAATAGTGACGTCGTCAATATACTGAACTAGTCGATGTACCGTTTTTTTTTTTGTCTAAACTATTGACTCCGGCTTTAATGAAAGAGATATAAGTCACGCGCGGAGCGTAAATTGCGCGTCCTGCACTGAAATACGAAACAATTTGAGTACGGCCAAATTGCAGAAATGGTAGTCGAAGTGTAATATAGCGGGCTACTATTTTTCGCTCTCGCGTTCGATGGCCTGTGTATACGCGCTAAATTGCCGCAATCTTCTATCGTCGACATTATCTCCTCGCACGCGGCTGGACCATATCGGGTATATTTGCTCACGTGTAAGAGGATAGGGTACGGCCATGCGTCCCGGGAGTGTAGGTACAACGGACCCTTCCCCGCGCCGCCGTAGCGGTTACCTACTTAAGTTAGATATTATCGGACAGAGGAGGCGATTCGATTGCGTGTAGCGGAGCATGGTGTAGCGCTGATATAGAACTACACTAAACAGGTCGTAGATCAGGTCAGTTAGTTATAACAGCGCTCCTACCCCTTTCTCTCTCTCTCTCTCTCTCTCTCTCTCCCTTCCTCTGTCGCTGAACCAATTCCCGCTGGTGTTCTGGATCATTTGGCGGCCCGCGGCCGTGAGATGCGCGCATGCACCGGCAACAATGCGCGCTATCGCGATTATATAATCCAGTCTACGACAGAATCCGTGATAATCGGAAAAACGAATCAGATCATCGATATATAAAATACAACTACGATGAGCGTTTTCCGTTTTATTCTGCATTTTTATCGCGTAATATATCGCGTAATAATTCGGCGCCGAACAAACAACGACAAATTCGACATTCAGAATCGAAGATCGAAACGATTTGTTGCTCTAACGATAAAATGATCTTGCAATTAAATATAAATAAGAAATGTCTTTCATTAATAGCAGATATCTCTTTTTTTGTTACAGGTAAGAATAATGTTATTAAATCAAGTACGGTGGACTTAAGGTAGACTTTGAGTTATAAGGTGAGTCCTTTTTTCTCCTCAGTGCGTAATCTGATCGAAAATTCCTTTCGCCTTCTCAAACTGGATTTATAGGAAAGTAGAAAGTTTTTTTTTTTTTTTAATGTACCCTATTTGAATTCGAGCCATGAAGATGTTATATTTTCCGTCCCTTTCAAAAGTCTCGTTGAATTCTTCTTTGTCTCTCGGTCGAAACATTCCCATGCGACATTGAGAGGTGAGCTTCCAAGAATAAAGAGTCGTGGGGTGAGTTTTCACCCTGGAGAGTCGGGTAGAACCCTCCCTCGCGAGAGAGGAGAGAAGAATCGCATAGAACAGCTGCGAGTGCCTTAGCGATGCCACACGGAAGGACGACGTCTGTTTTTTTAAGGGTTTTTCACGAGAACGGAGATATAGAGCGCGCGAAAAGAGAAAGTGCACGAAACGATGCCTTCGAGGGTGATCAATAAATATTGGCTCTCGGGGGTGAAATTGGGGTAGCTGAGTACGGCTACGCCGATAGGGGGCGAGGGGAGAAAGAGAGAGGACAGTCGTACTGCTGCGGTTGCCGCCCCTTTCCTATGGCACACGACGTATGGCAGAAATAACCACTTGGTATATAGGCAATGGAGAATCGCTCACGGATCGTAATTCCCTCAGTCGTGATCGATACTTACTTTAAGCTGCTCGGCTACGAACCGAAAGGCAGGGATTGGCCGGATTTATGAAAAAGCTCGCGACGCGGGTGCCGTAAAAAGATGAAATTTCGGTATATCGTGATCCTCCGCGTTCGAGCAGACTCATGATTCAGCGTTATTGGATGTCTAATGTTAATTTCACGATATAGGAAAGAGATAATCTCATTGTAAAGTTTGGACAGTATGTATAAACCGTTAGTTAACGTATTAGAACAATGATTTCAATACTGGCTTATAATAGTTATTGGATTGTCACGATTGAAACGATAATTGATGAAAAAGCTGTACCTACAGATTATCGATAATTTTTATTGGAACGTATTAATGTTTCCCACATAAGGATTGCCGTTTTCATATTTCTAAGATTTTAAGATTCTACAAAAAATTACGTATATTCCCACAATTGTTTTTTTTTTGTAGTATATGTAATAGCTTGTACAAGAAATTTTCCATGAATTTTTGTAGGATGATAATGTTCTCATTTCCTATTTCGCTCAATTGTCTCTACCGTTTTCGAGTTGCTGCTAAATAGAAATCCTCGTACCATGGTGGTAGAGCGGTTTCCGTGGATTCGGTTAGAATTTGGATGAGGAAGCTGGATGCTTCCCGAGGCGTGAAATGGCTGCGTTAACCACTTGCACGAGCGCACTCTAGGCGAGGAAAGGGGCGGATACTCTCTTTCCGTTCTTCTTTCTCTTCCTACGTGACGCAGCAAAACGCTAACTTTGTACTTGCAAGATTTTCCATGAGTTTGGAAGATATGCAAAACAACGCTATTTTCTATTCTGCATAAAATGTATCTTAATCACAAGATTAATATTTTAATAAATTTTACGTCTTTGTGTTAATTTTTGTTATTTCTATAATATATAATATATGTGGACTAATAAATGTCACTTTCAAACTATCTATTATACACAATATATTCTTATATTATTTCAATTTTTTATTCTTTTGCTGAAAATATACAATTAGTTGTATCGTTCATGACTCTTTGTTTGCAAAATTTCACGATTAAAATCGAAATAGTTCTCGCCAATTCTTATTTACAGTTCGAGGAGAATATTAGAATTTAAGAATACGTGCTTTCCTGGCATTGGCATTTGGAGGATTTAGCAAGTCTTCCGAAAAATCGTCATTCTTCTTTCCTCCCTCGCCCCACCCTCCTCTGTTTTCGGGATTGCCCCCGAACACGTGGATAGCAATATCATCGTACGGATCTCACGAGGAGATATAAGACGAAAGTTATGTGCTTCGCTATGCGCGAGGGAATCGTACATCAGCAGTCGGACGTCTGCGGGGACGTAGAAACGAACGTGAACGAACGAAGAACTACCACTGCCACCCCGCCAACCCCCTTTCGTTCTTCCACGGTCCCTCTTCCCCAGGAAACCAACCTCCATCTCCTTACCATCGCCCCCTCCCCCCCTACCAACCACTCTACACCGACTTCATCTATTTCTCTCTCCCATCTTCTCTCACTAACGTTCGCATTTTGCTGTCTTTTCGAATTCGCTGTGACGCTTATTTATATAATATATACAATACGTACATCTTTTATACATTTCTCTATGTGGCTGCTGATGTGTATATGAGTTCAATATGCTGCATGTATTTTTGGTATTCCTTACACGTAAAATATCAAAGCAAGCGCATACGGCGACAGGTGCATAAGTATTTGTGTATACAACACTGGGTGTGGCAGCCGTATAGCGAACTATTATTTTCGATAGAGATATGTTATGATCTTTCAAGGACCGGGAAGTCAGAAGTATATTACCTATTCTTGTATTGCGAGAAATAGTTGAATTCTTGGTTGAATTGTATGCCGTGCGGTGCTAAAGGAAACCATTCCTTTCAAAGTCATGTTAAGAATTGTCAGTATTTATGTCTTCTACAGTTCTACCCATAAAAAACATTGAGATAATATCAGATAAATAAAAAATAAAAAAAGATATTTTGAATCCCAAATGCGAAATTTTTCAAGAGATAATTTGATATTTTATTAATTGTAAACGCGATAACAAAAATAATTTATTTCTTTCTTCTTAAAAAAAAAAAAAAAAAAAATATTACCACGATTACTCTAAAACTTTTCTAAATTCATTTTATATGTATCTTACGTGATTTTTTTTCTGTGGTCTTTTCGAAATTTAATACAAAAAATACAGTGTGATACATGGTCGCTAATTTTATGCGATTGAGAACATTAAGAGTAGCGAATGCTGTTTCAATCTCACTGGGGACCATCCTATTTTTCGTTGGTGGCACGTGAATTAAGTCCCTTCGCTATCTTCAGTCCTCACGTAAATTACGCGACGTTCCGTGGAGAGAAATAGCTGCCTCTTCTTTTCCCCGCACTCTTTCTACTTTATTTACATATAGATACGAAAGCCATTGAGCTGGCAGGAAAGTACTTCCCTCTTTGTGACTTGATTCATTCAACATCGATAAAATTTGCCTAGTCGGAATTATTATCGCCAAGTTTGTATCAATCGCGCATATTGTGTTGAACTATATTATTTCCGAATAATGCATGTAAAGCTTGCAGTTACGTGACCATCATTAATTTTCTTATTTTTTCTAATTTTTTTTCAAATGTATAATTTTCATGTAACACACAAATAATTTAAGTATTTCCAATATTATAAAATTCATATTTATCTCAATTATACTGATATGTGAAACAGTATATGAATTAAAATATTAGAGAAATATATATATTATTCTTATTCGAAAAGATACATAATAATATAGGTACAACAAAAACTCCTAATCAGAATGAAATAAATTATAATCAGTTATAAAAATACACGAAAATTTTTAACATTCATTGTGTCAATAGAAAATTCTGTATTTCCGTATTAGATTCAGCATCCAAACGGGCGAGCGTATTATGAACACACACATAAACATCCCTTGGCGTTATCAGTTGTCGGACGCCGGGGTGCCGGATATTGTCGCATCCTCCGTTTTGCTCTCTCGACTCCGCAAAACGGAGTAAGGGAGATATGTTGTTGGAACAAAATATAGGAAGGCAGGGCAGAATGGAATAGTGCAAACTAAGTCGCAGATTTAATTATCTGTCTCCGACGATCATATTGCTTATAGGTAAAAACGCTGACAGAGATATAAGTTATTACTGACGTTTCCATTATTTTTATAAGATGTATGTGACGTATGAATTTATATTATCTCAAATTTTTACATTTATACTGTAAAAAGTAAAATGTTAATTTTAACTCAGAAACGTTGAGTGGATTTTCTGAGACGTGCAAAAACGTTAAAGTTAATATTTTTGTGTTAATGTTTTTAGTCTCTTCTTTCCAAAAGATAGAATAAATTTATTTTGTAAGACTCACACAAAAGGATATTTTATAAATACAAATATATTTAGATATGCATGAGAAAAGCATTTTTCCTAAACAATTAAAGTGAAACTTCGATAGCGTTTAAATTATATAACTTTTTTTTACCTGAAAGCAGATTTCGTTCGAAGTGAAAAAACGACAAAAAAAAAACATTCAACCTTCACTTTTTTTACGAGCTTAGGATTTTCAATACTTTTATTCAGCCGAGGAAAAGTTAAGAGTTTATATCAAAAGACTCATAAAAAACGAAACAGATACTTTACGAGTGAAAGTTGCGTTCTTCTTATTGAGGATAGACTCCGCTATTTTTTGTACAAAAAAAAGGTTTTGTACAAAAAAGTGCGGAGAAAATTTTAGGACATCGTCGGCACGTTTTATTACTTTTCGGATATTATGTTTTCACTATGCATATATTTTACGAGATTCGTTGGAGAAAACTACCATTCTTTTATTAGCAATTTTATCTTTTATATATACATTAGATAATATGTTACTAACTTTTAGTACATAAAAAAAATAATGACATATAGAAAATTAAAATATTTTTTTATTTTATCTTCCGCAATTATTTCATAATTTGTAAAAATATTTTAACAACGCTATCTAAGGCTACAGCTATGATAGTTTTTTTTATCTTGGAAATTATACATTTTAAAATGCATGTTTCGCTGTTAAAAATTTATAATAAATTATAAATTACAACAAATAATTTAAAAATTAAATTAAAACAACAAGAAAGTAAAAAATTAAAGATATAGTGAATTATCTTAAATTGATTACCTGTATATGTATAATTTTCTGTTCATACAAATTTTATAATTTAAAGTTAACATTTTATTTAATTTGTCGGAACAAAATATTGTCTACCACTTTGAATAAATATTAGGAAAGAAAAATTAAATCAATTGGTATAAATTGAAATATTTTAACTTAATTATACAATTTAATTTCCAGACAATTACACTTTTTAAGAATGTGTTTCAAAATCATCCCTAATATAATCAAGCGCAAAGATTATTTCGCTTCGTATGTATGAAGCGTGCCGAAGGGTGGGCATATGGGGCTTGAAAGAGTTAAATCGTGGTCGGTGTGGGACGAGCTAGCGACGAGCAAATAATCGAGTTTAATTGCAAAACCGTCGGAATGATTTAATTACGCTGTACAACGTTGTCGGATATATATTACGTACTGCAGGCATGTACACATATATCTCCAATCTTCCTTTTTACCCTTCTGGGATACCTAATAATAAGTGAAGCGTCGTTCTATGTATAGTATTGCACGCTCATTTTCTCGTATCTTCAACCAAAGTTGTCTGACAAATATTAATGTAAAATATGAGATATATCTGAAGTAATTGAATATATTCTTCGTAATTATTAATTTACAAAAATATACAGTAACAATAATTGATAATAAACAATTCTTAAAAAATATACTTTCTATAAATTAAGTATAATTGACAACATTAATGTTACAGTGGCAAAAGATGCATTTAAAATAATGAAAATAACGGTAATTGAATTTTCTTATGAAAATTTTAAGCAAATTTTGAAGTAATTAGGCAAAACATTTCTTATCTTATTCTCGCTAATTATCTTCAAAGGGTTCGTAAAAAAGCTTTTAAAAAAATTCAAGACAACAGAATTTTGTTACTTATGAAGGAAGCTTTACTGAGGGAATAGATAACTTGACTTGATTTATGACAGCTTTCATGTATTCTGCTCACGCGCTATGCATCAGCATACACGTGTACTTGACATCGCAACTGTAGTTAGACACTATCGCGACGATCATGAGAAAGAGGACTGACTGAAGTTTTTCCAGTTGGATTCGTTTGCATTACTGCACATGTCAAAAACCGAGCTTATTACGTGTATCTCTTAGAATCCAGTCTCCTTTTTTTCAGAACTTTGGCCTTATCTTTTGTTGCTTTTGTCCGTCTGTGATAATATAGCTGCACGCGAAGCAACGTTTCTCACGAGGTCAACCTGCGACAGGAGATCTCTGCCGGATAGTGTTAATTCATAGCACGCGAACTCGGGTTAAGTAAGATTGATAAGGGGAGAAAGAGTCTGCGTTCTTTATGGCGATTCTAACCTGGCAACATAGTTAGCCCATACATCACGTCCAAAATAACGCAATCACACTTCCGACGCAAAAATCAATAATTATTTAATATGATGATGTTTCGTAGAACCACCTTCGGATAAATTCATCTTTTATCTTTAAATTTAAAAAATAAAGCTTTAATTTTTTTTTTCTCGAGTAGCGTTATGAATGATTATAAAGTATATAAGAAACTCTTTTGAGAAGATGCCAGAACTCTACCAGTTATATCAAAATTGTAAAAATGGAGTGCTAACTTAACAGAAGTAAAGAAGAAATTGGAAGAGAAAAGAAAAATGAAAAGATTTCCTGAGGTCAGCGTCTTGAAATCGAAATACGTCTCCCGACTAGCGCGCTTCGAATGGAACAGCTTGTCGATATGGTTATAGCTGAGTTCCAACAATGTTCAAACACTATCAAAGAGGTTATCTATATTTTTGCTTTCGAAGAATTAAACTTATGTCATACATTGTTAAATTTATAATGTTAAATTCCTATAATTTGAGTTTTTTGTAATTATTTCCATAGATCGCCATTGCTGTTACTCATTATGTCATTAATTTAATTAAAACAATGGGGTCAAACAATTTAACTTAAGAAACTGTATTAAATTTGATTCAATTTTAGTTTATTATTTACTAAATGCATACATTACTACAGACGATTTTGAAATTAATCGAAGAAATTAATTAATAAAAAAAAATGGATTAAACCATTTAGTATTTATTATATTTCAACATCGAATAATACTAATAGGATCTATAGCCAAAAGTAGAAATATTTATCTTTTTTTTTGTACTTTAGAGGGGAAGGATGCTAGATTTGCAAAGTTAACACGCCACTTTTTCGATTTTGATATTTTAATATGAAAAATACGGAACTTTCTTTTATATTTATAAATAAGGAACTATAGAATTATAAAAAATGCTATTTTCTATAATTATTTTTTATATTAATAGAATGTTGTGCTAACTTCACTTTTGGATATTCGTGAAATTATTACGATATTGTGTTAATATGAAATAAATAATAACCAAGACTCGGCAAAATAACTGATATGATTTATTTAAAATACAAAAAATACCAAATAAGTTCCAAAAACTTATTTAAAATATAAAATTATTAGAGTCGGTGAAACAATTGATAGGACTTATTTGAAATAAAAAATATAAAATAGATTCCAAAAACTTATTTAAAATATAAAATAAAAAATAGGGCTTGAAAATGCATTTATTTATTGAAAATATGTATAGAATAACTTATTCAAAATATAAAAATAACTTAACTTTTATTTTAAATAAGTTTTCGGAGGCTATTTCTTATTTTAAATAAAAAATAGATTTCGAAAATTTATTTAAAATATAAAATATAAGAAATATTTATTTTAAATAAACATTTCAAATAGTAAATATAAAGTATTTTAATGATTTATTTGATATATGTATATTATAGAGAAACCTGGTATTTCTTTTGACCAGTTGTATCTTCAACCATTTAAATTTATAAAAAAAATCTATTGGATGTTTGTAGAAGTAAAAATATATAATTTGTAGTATGAGGACCAGAGGTGTTTTATAACTTACAATCATAATAATGGAAATAATGAAGAGAATTATACTCCTATGAAAAATAATTTATTGCTTTCGAGTGTTCGAATGAAGTATAATTTCAATACGCTTTTTAATTTCATAAAATGTTGTATATGCATTTTGTCTTATGTTTGAATTGCTTAAAATGTTAAATAGATATTCAAAAAAAGTTATTTAAAACTTAATACCGTTAATCTTAACTTATAATTTATAAAAGTAATAACAAAAGATGAGCAAGCGTTGTACCTTTAACCAGTAAGTGATAATGTACCTTTGACCAGCCAATACGATGTCGGATAATCATTTAGTTTAGATATCTCATCTCTAATGTTAATAAAATTATGCTCATTAGACGCGATTTTAAATAAAATGAATGAATCTATCAGAAAGAAAAGCGTCATTCTGGTCCCGAGAAGCGAGATATTAAACGTTGAAGTTGACCATTGCTCGAAAGAGAAAGAGAGACCTTAAGATGTAAAAAGATATTAAAAATATAGAATATATATATATAAATAAAACTAAACTTCCGTTGAATATCTGATTTTTGTACATTTATACATTGGTTAAAGATACACAACACTCCCTGGTCAGTAATACAACATGGGTATTGTACCTTTGACCAAAATTCAATTTCTTTCTAATGTTAAAAAAGATGTCCAAAAGATAACAATTTAAATCTATAAAAAATACAACTGTCTTATAGTACAGATCATTTATTAATTTATACTGTTCGTTCGAAGGAAGAAAATTACACATATCTGATCTACCATAAGTAATGTATATTCATTTATAATTTTACATATTTTTAATTTCATTTCTAATGTGTTAATGATTATTTAGAATCATGATGATTTTCTTGATACGACTTAGCGAGACGATATTCATACGTTTTACTTTCCGACTTGAGTGACAATAATTTGACTAATTGATCATGGCTTCTCGTTTTGTCATTATAATTAATATTGTTAATGTATAGTTTATCATATGAGATTGAAAAGGACTTTGTATAAGTCGGAACGTTTCTCGTTTTAATTTTAATTTATATAGAATTTAATAAATATTGTCGACTTTTATTTTGGCTTGTTTTATACCGTTTATTTAATATCGTTATTTGTCTATAAAAAATATATGTTATTGTCAACATTTTAAAGAAATATTTTCAAATTTTTTTGAATTTTTAGACATTAAAATATAACTTACACAAGAAAAAATGTCAAAATTAGTCAAAGGTAACACCATCTTCCCCGACATATATCCAGGTAAAATAACTGATACGACTTATTTAAAATAAAAAATAAATTCCAAAAATTTATTTAAAATATAAAATCATTGGAGTCGGTAAAACAACTGATTCTACTTATTTGAAATAAAAAAATATAAAATAAGTTCCAAAAACTCATTAAAAATATTAAATGAAAAATAGATCAAAAAAAATTATATAAAATAATAAATATCGAATATAATTCTCTCTCTCTCTCTTTCTCTAATTTTTTTTTATTTAAAATATATAATTTAAATAAATTTATTTGAAATAAGACCGAGCTCTGATAATGACAGTTCCAAAGTAGCATTTTTTATAGTTCTATAGTTTTTCATAACAATAAAGGAATTTCAATGCATGTTAATAGCATTTCATGATCAGTTTCATTGATTTTATGAATAAATCTTCAATTTCGTAGTAGAATAGACATGTAATACGATAAATTTAAAATAATAAGTATGACGAGCATGTTCCTGTAACAATCCTAATTTCGACTATTTTCATATTCGAAATAAAGCTACATCTGTTCGGCCGGAAAACTCTATCGCATTCTGATATCCAGATTCACAACGAACGACGAGTGCTTCGAACAACAGCGAGTATCGGGTTTTTCATTCCGTGTGTGCCGTTGGAAGCGAGCGGAAACTGTAATCACCATCTTTTCATTGCCCTATACATCCAACGCTCATCCTTTTTTTTTATTGTGAATCCACGTAAATCTGCGGTAACAGCGATAAACCTGCAAAGCTGCGAACGTCCAACATTTATTATTGCTCTCGCGTGTGAAGTTTGATATCCCGGGCGTACATGTATATGCGCGATTGTGCGCCAGTGAATGTACAGATAAATGCAAAGGGCGACGCTACTGTTCCTGGTATAGTGGTTTGCTGTTAGTGCGTAGGGGATGGGTAGACGTTGGGGTTGCGGCGGATCCAGTGGGGGAGAGAGGTTGGGAGAGAGAGAGAGAGAGATGGGGCAGGCAGGGGAGTAGGGGGTGGGGCGTGCGCCCTGCACCTCATAAACTTAAACCCTAATTAACCAGCGCTACGACTACTGTTGCGCTTTACGTGCGTATGGTTCTCGTTTTCATACACACCAACGCACTTCGACGCTTTTCTCTCTCGCTCCTTTACCGCACAGGTCGGTATGTATATGTGTATATGCACGTTCGGCGGTATTCTCTAGTGAGAGACGCGATGTTTATTGCCCGACTTCACGTAAATTAGCTCCGCCCGCGAAACTATCCGGTGGGTTCCGTTCGCGGTGAAGCCATAACCGTTGTTTCCGAAGACGAGTCAGGTGCTCGAATTTTCGCACTACACGCTCCGACATGGACTCGACATGTATCTATCCTTAAGGGATAACTTTCAATTATCTATATCAAATATTTGACATTAACTTTGATTTAATTTTTTCTATGAAGAAATTTACGAATGCCAACGTTTTATTTTATACCATAGGAAATATTTTCTGCTGCAGGATAAAGAGAAGTAAGCGATTAGTTTTAATAAGGATAAATTCTGTTGAATGGTAATTTATTTTACTACAAATGATAATATTTCAAGGATTAAGATTTATAACGAAATCAATTTTGTTTGATTCATATGTTAAGATTTTAGAAGCTTATAATTCAATCATTAATCTAAATATTTCAGAGAAAAAGAGATTATAGGTATTATTAGATTGTTCCATGGGGAAGTTTATATCGAGTTGAAAAACATTACTATACTATCGTGTCGGAATATTTATTCGTCGAAATCCGCTTACTCGAGTCTGCAAAGAATCTTACGCAATGCATCTCGCGTATACTTAACGGAATGTCAGCTTAGCAGAAAGCATGGTTTCTTCTTGGAATTCAAAGTGTGTATGTATAGACGGATTCGAGGCACGTCAAATTTCCCTTGTTAACATTATAGTGTTACATCGATAACAATCAGGCGAATAGAGAAAATAGAGAAAATTTATCATCGTAAACTTTTTTTCTTTACTCGTCGTTACACACGCACACGCGCGCCATTTATCATTTATTACCATAATCTTCTATATTCTGTATAACGATATTTTATACGTTGCAATTTTTTATATAGAAATATGTGAGAAATTTTTGCTTTAATTACGAATAATAAATGATTTTTGATTGTATAACGTATATGCCTATTTCGATAAAAATATTTCGTGCTTTTTTATTATCATATACATCCTATATAACTTCCATATTCTATGTACATATTCTTCTCTGTAAATAACATTTTTTTTAAGTTTATGAAGATAAATTATTCTTGCGTTTATAATTATTTGTTATCGTAAAAATGACTATAAATATTCTTATCGTGAATTAAAAAAAAAAGTTAAACCTAATGATGTTCCCTCTCTTAAAGAAATTACGCATTTAATGAGATTTATTTATTTCGCTCTTTTTGGAAATCCTTTCCGACCTTATAATCTTGCAACTGATCTGCAGATATGAAAGTAATTGTTACTTGTAATACGAAATGTTATCAGAGATTACCGAGTTACACACGTTCTCCCTATTATGTGCGTGTGTGCTCAATGGCGCAGGCGTGATTCACACGTGTAGACACCATTTACAGAGGCAGCTGCACATGTCAGAAATAATTCTTGTTGATATCGGAGCAAGTGCAAAAGATTTTCACATATACAATTTAAAGGCTGGAGTAAAATCGCGTGCAAGAAAATTATTACGAGGAATTTATCAAGGAAATCACTGTGCAGACACAACACTTTCGCAGTCACGCACACTCAATCTCAGGTCTCTCTCTCTCTCTCTCTCTCTCTCTCTCTCGTCAGGTCTCGTTCCCGTCACACGTCACGGCTTCAACCACGACGCGATAATGGCCAGACAAATGTTCTCTAAAAATATCTTACCGTGCATGCGGCCACAACCGTATTACAAGAACACTCGGCATTATTTCCGTAATGATTCTGTAAGATTTTCCACGGCACGGAGGGTGATTGACACGTGACGTAGGCGTTAATCCGTCGGACGTTTGGCCCGGACCAGTCGCCCAATCTGCGCATGTCGCGCCGTGCCAATATGGCGACTCCGTCCAGTCCACGAGAGAGCGTCACGGGATGGGAGTGTTGTGCGGTTGCAGCGTGATGGTGCTTGGTCGATGCGATGGAAGCCGCGGAACGCCGATAGGCGGCAGCGCGGTCGCCGGCAACAGTTACGGCGACGCGACGCGCGCGACGGGGTCTCCGGGGAGTGGCGAGGGCCGTCCAATATGGCTGCCGTGTCGTTGTACGAGACTCGTCTCTCGCGGCTGCTTTCAACTGTGTTAATTTTCTTATGGTCTCCCACGGCGATTTCAGATGACCATCGGCTCGCTCGCAATGTCACCGATTGATCGCCGACGAAGGTACGTAATCATCGATCGATCTCGCCGATTGCCGATTGAAGCGCAACAGCTGTAGCCATCTTATCAGAGAGCTCACACCTACAAATTCGCGCGGGCTTGTGAATGTGTGCGGTGTGTGTATGTGCGCGGTAAAGCGAGTGTCTTCAGTGCCGAAACAGAAGATGTATTGTTGACGAAACTCGAATCAAACTCAAATAAAGCGCCTCGGGGTCAGTAACACGAAATATATTTAGCTTTTCAGAGTTTGATTTAACACGGAGAACTGCAGGCTGTAATTCGACACTTTCGTATAGTGCGATATGGTACGGAGCGGTTGAAATTATTTTTAAGCGGTTTCATTATATGCATCGGGTACTATGCGGGCGGGCAAAAGTTTAGCAAAAGTACTCATGGTAAAAATTATAATGCCGCGCAATTTGCATTTCATACGTAATCTCATATAGTAACGGCCATTAACTTTTTCTTCTGCGGATTATATCCACAATTTGTGTATACGTGCTCCAGCATTTTAATTGCGTAGTTATCGTCGCGCTTTCTTAAATTTCTTAATGTAAATGAAAAGCCGTTTTATTTGAACACGCGGAATCAAGGTAAACACAGAGGTCAGACCACGCTTATGTATACGCAATTAAATTGTTTCTCCCTGAATATATTTTGGCAAGCTGAAATACTGCGCAAATCTCGCAATTTTTATATTCAAGATTAGAACATGTAACTCTCGACATTTTTTTAATTGCATTTTAATTTTTTATTTTCTGATGACTTGTTCCTTTATTCGTAATCGGTGTACAAATCACAGGATTGATTGTGTATCTCGAAACGTAGTGAAAATCGCCAAAGTCAGCAAATTCAATAAGTGTTGATTAGTGAAGTTACAGATATTTTAATAATTTTGCTCGCTTTTGTAATTTTCCTTTTCATTTCATAGTACACAATGGACCCTTAGAGTAGCACATGTGCAGCACGTGTGAACACGTTTGATGTTTTTCGACGATTTGTAAGAATGCATTACTTTTCTTAACAACCATACACCATTGCAGTCGAAAACAGGTTTTATTTACGTTTAGCGACGATGCATGCATATGGATCAACTCGGAGCATCTTAATATGTTTGGAAATCTCACAAAACTTCCGTTCGTTTATAAAAAAAAGCTAATTTATAATGTATAATATTATTTATAATATTTATTTGTATAATATGTACATTGAAATTAAATATTTATAAAAATAATTTTGATATTAATATATGCGGAGCACTTTTATTTTAAATCCAGCATACTTTATTAACTTTGACAGATAAATACTACGTGTGTACATATATTTTTTTTAACATAAATTTTTTGCTCATGATTATATTTGTTCTATTTGATTGGATTTAAGTTGTGCTAAAAAAAAATTAATGTCTCGATTAATTGAGAAATTCTTAAAATATGAGCAAAAAATATTTAAACGGAATAAATTTTATTTTAGCTACAAAAATTTTAGCAAAAAGAAAAGAAATTAAAAAGTATGTTTTTGCATGGAACTACTTTACTTTGTTATTCGATATACAGATCATGTAGTAACTTTAAAGCTTAGCGTGCACAAAAGCATCTTTATTTCTGATCATATCTAAATTAAAAATTATTGGTGTTTTGACGCTCTTGAACGGTTCATTTAAAATTACTTAAATTATATAAATTAAAAATATTTTTAACATTATAGACATTTTATGTACATGTTACATTTTACGCAAAATCTTTTTGGTAAATATCTAGAAAAGGGGAGCCCCCCCCGATGATCTTGACCTTGACATATGTTGTCAAGGTCATGACCCTGAGTGACCTCCCGCAGGTTTTAGGTGGCGGTCGCTGTCCGTTAAAAAGTTATGATCAAAAAAAGTTTGAAAAATTACGTTTCATTTCTGTTGTACAGTGTGACTTCCAAGCGAAGCGATTCTCATCCCACTTTTTTTGTTTTTGAAATAACTTATCACAATGAAATATTTGTTCGTATTTTATATTTAATGTGAACAACATAAATATAAATCTTTATCTAATTGAAAGCTAGATCTGTCCACACAACGTCTTATTATCGCAACGTGATGCTTTATATGAACAGAAAAGCTCATCTGAAACTTGCTTAGCGGGTGAAGAAGGATCGATGGAGCAAGGCAAACGTATAAATGGATAAGAGATACGCGAGGGATGCAGAGAGATAAGAGTTTCCGATCTTTTCTTTTTAGGGTTGGTGTCGAAATACCTCGAAATCTATTTAAAGAACCTACCAAGATAATGTTGTTCCGGCAAGCTATTGATTTTTTCCCCTTCTATTTCATCAGACTTCTGAACAAAATTGAATTTTTTTAACTCACCGACTTTCTGATTGATTGAAATTGTTTAATCTTCAATACGAATTTTTGGATCCTAAATTTAATCGGTACATTTTATTTTATACATATATCCATTATTATGTCTTATAATGTATCTCGGACAACAATAAAGAGCAACATTACCAAATATCTGATGTGTATGCGTGTTAATTTACGCAAGTGCGCGATCTTGTTAAGTTAGAACAAGGTACAAGAGACATAAAGGTAAAGAAAGAGGGGGGGAGAGAGAGAGAGAGAGAGAGAACCGCGAGAAGTCTTCGGTACCTATAACATTGAGTTGTAAAAGCGTTCGTTCGCTCTCACCGCCAAGCGGCATGGTCACTTATGTAAAAGCCGGCTACACGCCGCGTGATGAGTGGATGCTGTTCTATGCGCTTTTTCTTTTTAACTCTTTGGTCTCGCGTTTGCACTCTTGCTCGTCGTTGGTTATGTATGCAGGAAGGTTGGTCCATACGCGTTGTACTTACTTGCACCCTGCCTTGTGTAGATCTTCTTTCTTCGTTTTAACAATATTAACATTGTACTTCTTTTCACGCATTTGTTGCTCGTAAGATTATAAGATTTTTTTAAGTGTTTAATGAAACTTCGTCGAAATATACCATACTTAAATACAGTTCTATAGATTATATATGTATATATTTTTAACATATGAAACGTATGTAAATTAATTTAGTTTTAATTGATTGAACAGATAGCAGTTTAGAGGGTAGATTATTGGCGATCTCTTGAAGTGATAATGATGATTTATGATATAAATAAGAAAACATTTAATTAAAAATAAGGAAAATAAAAAATTATGTAGAACTAGAAAATTATATAAAAATGTTGTCGTACATTTGCTATTTTTCTGCAAATATAATAATTATTTCTCGTTTGTATATTTGTATTCTGATGATAATGTAAAGCTAATTAAAACTTTATTTAATTCATATAGTCATTCTTTCACTGTACTGATCGAAATTTAATGCATACGCAGATTACGATTTCTTCTAAGATTCAGAACATACATGCAATTGACCGAGAAGCAGGTTATCTATAGTCTATAATATAGAGCAGGTCAGCATGTTGTTAGAACGGCGGTCAGTCGTGAGAGAGTCGGTAAGCGCATGCGATGACGAGAGAAAGGCTGAACCGGTTATGGGCGAGGCCCTTCGATTTTTCGTCTTCTTGTATCCCATCTTGGGCCCGGAGTAGAAGGAGGTGAAAAAGGAGGAGGTGAAAGGAAGCGGTTGGTAGAAAAGAAGGGTATACCAAGTATGGTGGCAAACGGGATGGGGCAACGAGAATCGAGAAGGAGAAGGCTGACGCGGGGAGAAGAGAATTGCGAAGGGAATGGGATGAGAAATTCTCGTTGGCTTCGCTTCGATGTCTTTATACGCGCGGCTCTTGTATAGCCATGGGATATATATCTGTCTTACGAGAGCGAGGGGCGCCGCCAAAAAATCAGATCGAGTGTAAAAATCGCATAAACTCGTCGTGCAAACTCGAGAGCTATGTCTGCCCGGTTGGTTCTTCTCTCTCGAAGCTTTCTTTCTCTTTCTGTTTGCTCTCTTTCTCTCTCTCTCTCTCTCTCTCTCGTTCTGTTCCTTCTCTTTCTTACACACTCTTTACCTTAAGCCCGTTTGATCCTTTCCTCTTTCTCTGCTGCCCTTCTCCTCTTTTTCTTCACAACCAGGTCTACAAGCCCGCTCGCATGACTCCACCTCGAGGAAAGGCCGATCACCTTCTATATTTTCTTTTATTCTGCTTGTCTGCCAGCACGAAAGTTATGTGGTTAGGTGGGCTTATGAAGAATCCGCTCTTTATCGACAAGTAAAGCGGTCTCTGCCAACGTTTCGTGGGGCGAAAATAATTTTATTGGGGGATACTGATTACCACCTTGATCAACTGTGCACGCGTGAATACTTGACGTTAATAAAGTAGTCGGCATTAATAAGGCAATATCTCAGCGTTCGGATTTTATCTCGACCTTAAGACTACCGGTCTCTTATTCTTTAATATTTTTCTGCATATCGATTATATAGATCAAAAATTTAATTTATTTTTTCCATTAAAGAATAATGGATCCTTTCTATCTAATTGTATCTTTATTATAGAAAAGTAAATACCTTGAACTCTATTAAAAAGTAGGTGTCATTAGGAGCACACGTAGAATAATGCGATTTGAAAATTAATTTCTATCGATTTTGTATTTTTATTTAGAAAATCTAAACGAATATTTATTAGTTTCCTTATATTTTTTATTTATTACAATGAACTAACATCACTGTGTGTATAGTATATGTATATAGACATATTTATTTTTATCTTGAGAAACATTTTAATCTAACCTATTATATGTATAATAAGAAGAGAATATTCTTTATTTGAAAATGTATATTTTGCACGACCTCCTCTCTCTCTCTCTCTCTCTCTCTCTCACAATCAAAGAAATTGCTTAATCCATTTCGTAATATGATATGCGATTTTACAATGAAAAAAAGGGAGTAGAAATAGTTTTCAAATAATGAATGTAGGAATTTGATTCAATTTTTTTTCCAAATAATTGATATGATTGGCTGCGTTCAGCAGAAAAAGTAGCTTTGCAACTGTTGTAAAATTCTTGAATATGATTGGCTTATATATTTAGATCTAATGAGGGCAAGACCAATCATATTAAAGAATTTTACAACAGCTGCAAAGCTGCTTTCTCAGCTGAACGCAGCCATTGTGAGCGCAATCGAAAAACATGTTTAAACATAATTTTATATCTATTTGTGCAAAACATTTGAATATAAGCGAGCCAAACTAGTTGAGCAAATCGAAACCACAGATCGACCCGGCAGTAGGATGTACCAAAGAGCAAAGAGTGCAGTCGTTGCAATGCACCTTTTAACGAGCTTGCTTTGTTTTGCATGCATGCGCATGGTGCATGTAAGTATGGGCTACGATATATGTATAGGTATACAATATATGCGCATACGGAATATAAGCGTGGCCAGATATATGGGGTGTTTTGTTTCTTAGAATAGACTCGAGTACCTTTATTCCAATATTGTTCTATGATAATAAGCATTAAACAGAAAATTGTGGATAGCGTTAGAATCGTTTTTATAAATTCTGCAGCGACTATTCTGAAAATTAAAATATTAAAGATATGCGATGTTTACCTCTTCGAAGAATCGGTCAGTGACCGAAACAAAAGCTAAACCATAAAGTTAAGCTACACAATTAAATTAGCAAGAGATAGAGATTTATTCTTTGAGTAGCAGAGAAGAATAGAAAATGCGGTATCATTCTGGAATCTTAACGCAGAGCGGCTTAGTTCAATGTCTTTCTATCCTTTATTCTATACTTCTAGTGCAGTTCACGTACAAGAGTGTTAAATTTTCACAGCTATTCGTATCGCGAGAAGAAATACAAGGTATACAAGCGACACCCGGTATATTAGCGCAGGATATATAGAGGTGTATAGATAGGGAGACAGAAGGGAGACCGGTTCCATACATGGCTTCCGAAGGCTTCCTTTTCTTGCGCTAAGACCACAAGAGAGACAAGAATCAGTGGTCGTCTTCACTAATGAGATGGAATTGGACGTGGCCGAGATTTTTCTAAACTCATCCCTGGAGCGAATCAACTGGATCCTCAAGCATGCTCCCGTCGCCATCTAGTTCGCGACATTCCCGTGAGCGCGATCGGCGGTCCTCTTTGATACGAATCATTTAATTGCGTCCCATTAGCCCGACTTGGAGCCCTCCCCCTTAGGTGAATGCGGTCAGGAACGAAAGTTGAAAGCCGCTCTCCAATGAGGGTCTGGTCTCTACTTTTACTCTTTTGCTCCCGCAATCACTTACCAACGTATATGCTCTCGCTCTTCTTCATTCTATTTGTTCTCCGCTTTTCTTCTGGCCCCAACGTTCCCGTGAGCTAGAATCGGCGGTACGATGGTACGCGAGAAGCATCGTCCAACTTTTTCTCACCAGCACGATGACGATTCGTTATACTGCATTGGGCCCGCCATTGGAAGCCTCGGTACGTGATGCGACGCCGGCGGAGATGGCGACCAAACAGGCCCAACCTACCACTTTTTCCAGCAAGGGACCAGAATACCTGGTTTTCGAAAGGCCGTATTCCACCCTTTCTCCTCCCTTTTGCTGCGCAACGTTATCCTGCGCGATCCAGAGTTCCCTCCCCGAAATTGCTCGATACCGATCAACCTGGAATGGGTTTTCCTGAAACTGAGAGACGGTCAATTTTGGTAATATTATTCATTTTTTAAAAAAATTTTTAATGGTGCAGCAACAGTGTCATCATGATGTATATACGTATGTAAAATATATGTATATTAAAACTAAAATACAAAATATTGTATTATATCCCGAAAAATTTCTATACACGTTTTGAATAGAAATATCACGATTATTATTATATTTTCACAGATAAATATATTCCATGCAATTTTGTTTTAAACGCAAGTAACGTGTAACAAAAATGAATAGTAACAAATAGAAATCATGATCTGCGGTGGCTCGTGCGGTTTTCATCTTTTATCTCTTCGTTAACGATGCGTAACCAAGCTACTGAAGCCATGCGATGAAGCTATACGCTGTACGCGTAACGAGTGTATCTGTGATCAGAATGGATAATTTATTCTGCTTTATGCATGTCTCATTAATTTTAACGATCGCTTAAATAACATAAGTAGATCAAAAGATTTACTAATGAACATAATAATGAAACGTTTCTGACTATCTTATCTTTTATTGAATTTTAATACAAATTATATGATTTTTATCACATAAACATTTTTACACGTATTTCTTACAAAAAGTTTGTTTTGCATTGTTGCAGGTAAGCATTAGATTCATTCACACAATTTAGCCCATCACATATGCAGTCACATGAGTAAGTAAATATTAAAATTAATATGTTTATATTTTTATTATGAAATAAGACATACGGAAGAAACAATAAGGTATATATATGCAACTACAAAAAGTATAATTTGATTTTATAATTTACGCGCGTGAGCGTACAAAATCTGATGACTAAACTATTTTTAAAATAATTAATACTTATGAAAAATGAGATAATTGAAGAATAATTGTTTTTGTCTTTGTGTTACGTAAAAATATTACATATCTTTTTTACCGCAGATAATTTCGAAATTTTTTTAAAATCAAATCAATTGTAACATGATTGAATCAACTTCTACCTCAATGTATAAGTTCATCGAGAGAAATGTCGCGCGTTATGCGAATCAAGACAGTAGTCTAGACTTTATAAGGGCAAAGAAACCTAACTCGTTGGTGTTAGGACTACGGTAGCTAGCGAGGATTTACGGCTGCCTCTATCTTAGCACGATTTCGTTGAACAGCGCAACACGTCGGATCCCATCGGCAGTGGGATTATATCGCATAGAAGGTGGCTTGTATCGCATCAAGATAGGTAGATACCACCCCGCCGCTGCTCGCAATGCACTAGCAACGGCAGCATCAGCAGTAACAGCGATCGTGCCTTAAGTCGACTCACGCTGCATGAGTTCCGTGACGATCGCTCCCTCCTCCATTCCCTCTACAATCCTCCTCTTCCTCTTTATCTCTCTTTCTCTCCGTGTGCTATACTCCTTAGAGTTTTATTTTCACTCAATTCCGGGAAGTATCGCGCACCATGGCGAAGGGATAACCGGGCAGGTGGTGGGAAGAGAAAAAGAAGCACATACACAAAGTTAGCCGAAGGACAGGGATGAGAGAAGGAAGATAGTAGATATACTCGGAGCAAAACGAGGAGAGGTAGTTGGGACAGTGGGGAACCATAAAGCATCCCAGTAATTTAATTCTATGCAACACCGAATAATCTTTTGCTTTTCTGTAATATGCAGCTCAGACGCGGCCGGGATATATTAACGAATTAAAGTGTATCTTTGCAGATAAAGCAGTTTTACAAGAAAGTGCGTACTAAAGCTATAAAGTTTGCGATAAAGTGCGCATAACAATTTTAATATTTTACAAAAAAATTTGTATTAACCAAATTACTTTTATTATAATAATCAACTGAATTGTGTAGTTGATTTTATTCATTGTCAATTTCAATTATAGAGATTACAATTAGACGAGGTTTTTTTTTTTTTTTTAAGATGCTGTACAAAATCTGAATATTTGAGGTAGGCGCGAATGAATAACTCGATGTGATTATTTCGAATACTGAATCGTGCCTGCGGATTGTCATCTTTGGCATTCTACACCGACTATTCGAACGAGTGCCGAGGTAATAGAGTCATTTTCTCCGGCACATCGGCCGCCGGTCCCGAGTTAATTAATGTCTAGCGAGGCATTAGATCGCTGTCCGCGGGGCAATGCAATATAAATAATAATAATTTGATCGAAAAATGCCGGAACATCCCTCCGATGATTATCTGCTCGTAAATCCTGGCATAAAGATATCGCAACTAAATTACCGCGGAAGGGTTTCGAGGTGCTAAGAGGCGCGACGGAGAGGGTTAGAGGGAAAGACGGAAAGGGGATAAAGGTGAACGCACACGTACATAGGAGGCATTACACCGAGCATTTGCCTTGCCCTCTCACAATCGTATGGCAGCGTGGCGACGATGGTATTGCAATATAGACGGGGCGGCAACAGACCAATCACGCGCCGGCTACTAATTTGCTGGGCTCAAACAGCTGCCGTTCTGCCGCCTATGCGAAACCCTTGGTTTATACAGCAAGTATATATGCTTCGAATTCTCGATCGAGGATTCGATTCCCCTTGCGGACTCACGCTGGGATATTCGATCGCATGGCCTTCTCCATTCCTTCTCGTGCTCTTATTCGGCTCGCGTCGCGCTCTTCTTCTCCTTCTTCTTGTCCCGATACCCACTACCTCCTCGCTGCTTGGACAAAACATTTCTTAATTGGGTTTCGTCGGAGGGTGATGCCTGTCCGGCTCTTTTGGGAGCAGCCGGCTTCTACTTCTTCGATTATTTATCGAATTTCGTTCTTTTGTATAAAACGCATTGTCTACTGAATACGTTTAGCTTGTACGTGCATTAAAACTGCTAATGTTTATTTCTATACTCGTCATTATTATATTAAATGCGACAATATTTATTTATTATATAAAGAGAATTTCAGTTGCTTTTATAGAACTCCTCTTATGTGAGGGGGTGCGTTGGAAAAAATGATTTGCGATATCACAGTTCGCTGTATCTGAATCAATGACAGAAGTGTTCAATGATCAATATACCCGTTCATGATTAATGACTTCGCTATCAAATGTGATTTATGTATGTGAATTGCGTGTTTTTTCTATTCTGAACTTTATGAAAGTTTCCACGATTAACGAGTGTTAACAGTTTTGCATGTCGCAGCGTTCCCGTAATTCACCATATCTGACAGTAGCCCACGCAAATGGAGATGCGTGAATAATGGCACCACGGTACTCGCTATATAATGAATTCCCGAGGCTAAAGGACTGGTCTTCTGTTCTTGAACCTCTCCTCAGTGCTCTATGATATACGTCCACTATACTTGGACTATACCCAAGAGTCAATAGGATCTTAAAAGTCCATCCTTTTCACTCGGCCGCTCATACTAATAGGGTTTTTTTTATCGATTATTGTGCATTAGTAACTAGACGGGAAAAATCAATGGAATAAAAAGCATTTAAAAAAGTCTGTAAAACGCTAACTTTTTTAAGAAACATGTGCCTAGTTACTTTCTTGAAAGAAATTGTAAGAATCTCCTATTGTAGAATTATTCAAGATGTAGGCGTGACATGTGTTATTTATTTGAAATAATGTAGCGCTTTTATATGTATTATTCATGATTTACGATTCTGGATAAAAAGTTTCACAAGACATTCGAAAATGTCACAATATTTTTTGTCGAGACTATTAAAATAATTTTAGATGTTTTATTTTAGTTATTTTTTTAATAAAAGTCAATTTTTATGTATAGTTAGAATATTTTGGAAAATATGTTGTTTTTTAAATTATATTGCAAAACTATTTATGCGAATTATTGAATTATTTTTTCATATTTTTAAACATAAATGTGCAATTTAATATATTAAATTATAATATATTTAATATATTAAATACTATAGTATTTATTTGTTTCTCTGCTTATTCATCACTGTGTATTTAACTTTCTTCTTTGAATTACACTATTTTTTTTTCTTTCCCAATCTTTTTCTGTTAAAGTTCGGGAAACTTTCCTTATGTCGTTTTGTTACTTTCACTCGTATTAGCGTCATTTGCGATCCATGGTGTCACGCGCGACTTTCAAACTAGACACATCTAAAAAAGTGGAACAAAATAGTAGACGGCAAAAAATATATTTTTATGAACAGTTTCTTCGCGTTCTCATGACCTTTATTTGTATTTGTATTATTTCTTAGAATCGTCACGAGTCATCCTTTAAAATTTTTAAGTATAACTTACGGAATTATTTTAAATTTAATTACATAAAGCTTGGATCGTATTGGTATCATATTTCTAATAAAAGAATCCGTAAAGAAATATTGAACAATATAATAATCGATAACGTATATATGTTATGTATTTGTTTATTTGAAATGATATCTTAATTTCAATGTTGCTAATATTTTATATTACATTTATACACATTAGTTTCCTAGATATATTTAGCGTAATTCATATGCAATGCTTAATATCAGGTAATATCTTTGCGATAACTATTATAATTGGATTAGTACCTTGGATGTTTCTTGTCGAAGAACACGTACGCCGGACCATAGGTAATCCAATAAGCATCTAATAGCATCGATCTCTCAGACATTTGGTCCATTAGATTCCATGTTAGTTTATTGCTGCACGTTTTACGGGATTGCCCAGGAGTATTCTGATTCCCCTCTGTATTATAGTCTTTCTTCCTTTAATTTTATTGTTTATTAATTAATGTTTACTAACATTTTCTACGCGATACGTATTCTGTCAGCATATATAATTACAAATAGCAACTATATTATTTTACAGAAATGCGCACAAAAAATTTTTCGATTAACTTTATCTTAAATATCTTTAAATGTTACTTTTTAAAAACAATAAATTCCTAATAGCCCACAGGCATATGAGAGTTCAAAACGTGGTTGTTGGTACGTAGGTAATGTAAGGCGAAGTTGTTGAAAAAAATCCTTTATTTTTTTACCAATTAATGTATTAATCCATATGTAATTGAGACGTTTCGGTTTCAATTTAAGTCATCTTCAGTCTACATTATATTAATATCCCCATTGCATATTATGTAAGTAAGTCAACATCAACTTAGCTGAACTGATGCAAGATCTGCACAATTTATAATAATAAGAGTGTTATAGTGTTAAAAATATATAATAAATTAATTTTGACCCACCTTACAAACATACAACGAAGAAGTCGATAATAATACATAATACTTAAAAATAATTCAGTCATGTATCAAAAAAATCGCAAGTAAAGATTACACGTTTTGAACTCTCATATGCCTGTGGACTATTAGGAATTTATTGTTTTTGAATCAAGAGAGTCCGAAAGAAGATTTCGTTTTTTATTGTTACTTTTTAACTTATATATATTTGTCTATATGTTTTGCAATATTTATAATTTATTTTGATTACTCGATATAGAGCGATCGAACTGTTTTTAGGACTGTCAATCATAAATAATAAAATATCTTGAAATCTGAATAATTCATAATGCGGTTTTTAGACGTGTTGTAAACTTTTTCTTACAATTTATCAGTTAATCTTTACATTTCATTTTATACATAGAATATCATATCAATTTTCTAAATTAGTCTTTATTTGTGTTGTGTTACTGAGGGACTATCGTGAATGAAATGAGCGTGTGAATGCCGCTAATGTACGAATTTACATACAATAAAGCAAAGCTCCTTTCGCTCCTGTGGCACTTCGTCACGTTATACATTCAATCAATGCCTGTATTTTGGTTACTGTGAAATACAGCCAATCTCGAGAATGCTCATCCCTGACTTTAGAACCCCTCCTTCTCTTTCATTCACCCCTTCACCGCAGACAGAAGCACTATACTGCTGTAATATTCCATCGGATATGCAAATCAATCCTATGGTTTCCAACGATTTATCTACTGAACGCAATTCGTTTAAGTGTATCCCAATTCCATTTCGATTGAGCGACCGCGTTCAAAGCTTTGTTTAAAGCACATCGGATAATATATTGTATTTCTAATCCTTCTCTTCAGCGCTTACATAAGATGCGCTGGACAAAAATTTCTGCGCGACTTGGCCAATCTTATAATGTCTGATGATTAATTCTCCGAGTCCAATTTCTTTAAGTGTGCTATAAATTGGCCGAGAATTAGATAGTTACTTTGATCAAGAAAAAGCGCGTTTTAAAATTTATATACCCGCGCGCGCGCGCGCACCACTTGTGTGTGTACACTGGGCGTTTTCTAGATGCTTCGGTAAAACACGTTTACTCACTCCATGCGCGAATTTAAATATAAGTAAAAGGCTTTACTGGCACAATCCAGGAGTATCGTCTTTCTTTCTGGAAGTTGATTTGCCTTGCATGAAGCTTAGAGGGGGCTGCTTCTGCCGGGAATTCGTTTCACGACGTACGGTTGGTTTCTCGTCTCTTTCTTCTTTTTCTTGGCAATAGAGGCAATGAGGAAGAAGAAAGAGAAAGGGAGACTTCGATCTCGAATTCAACCTAGACATCGCGACACCAACGTAGCTCTCTTAACTGATTTTTTGTCTCGCTTACTCTTCTTCATGCAATTTTTCTCTTAAAGAGAAGAAGGAAGTCCTTTACTTCTTTTATTTACCAATTCATTGTATCAACACCATATTTATGGAAAGTTAATGTAATTATTTTCTGCTACTATGTACTACTTTTATTTAATATTAAACATACTATATTACAATGCTATATGATTAATATTATATGCATACCGTATTCTTAATTTTTTATTACATAATTTTAATGTACTAAATATTTAAATAACTTGTTTCATTCTTTTAGTCGAAAATTTTGGAATACATTCATGAAAAGCGACGATTATTAAACTCTAATGAGGCCTAATTATAAAGTATCCCATTTGAATCCCGTAATGGCAATCCATTTTCAAGTTGTAACTTTTTCCCTCTTCTGAAGGAAAATTTCTAATTTTATTATATATAATAATTAATAATATCTTTTACTAAAAAAAGAATTTTAAAAAATTGGATTCAATTATTTTAATTATTACTGATATTACATATATTACGTATATAATAATATACATATATAGTTTTAATAATTTATTATAAATTGATAATAAATTATAGAAAAAAATGAAATGATATAATTGGATCCTAAAAACATTTTTAGTTCCGTGTTTTTAATTATATATTTATACAACTCTAATTTCGTAATTGCAGCAGCACCAAATATTATAGGTAATATCGGCATTAACATAATCCGATGATAGAATGACGTTATATAGATCTATCGAATATCTATCGGCATGCTCATCCGAAATCCCGCAAATCCTTGCGGGTGCGGCGTTATCCTGGGCGGACAATTTCTCGCGGATTTCTCATTTAATATCAGCAATTTAACTACTTCAACATCGCGCCGCAAAAGCCATAAATATCAGCTACCGTGGTCCGGAGAACGATCGTTGTCGCGATAGGGATGCACTAGATCGTGGTTGCACGACTCAGCAATGGAAGCGCACTCTGAAAGGGAGGTAGTCGAAGTTAGAGCGCGACAAAGAGACAGAGAAAGAAGAAGAGCCGTATAGGGGGGAGCATCGGTGGCGGGAGGAGGGGACAGTTGTAGAAGGGGTTTTCACAACAGGGGATGGGCGAAAGCGGAGGCAACGAGAGAGAGAAAAAGAGATCGAATGAAACGCTAGACGCTCAGGCTACAAGTACACTCTGTGCTCGCACACTAGAAAAGCTACACTCATATACCTATAGGCGGTGGTGCATGGTGTGCCATGATGGCAGTAACTCCAGAATCCCAGGGCTTAAACTCGCCTAGCACCGAGGATCAGTGGGGAAACTTCCGTGCGCCGTGGCTTAAAGGCTTCGTGGTTGCTGCTCCCTTGCTTTCCGGATAGCGGCAGCAACTTTTCGCCATGTTAATGGGCGCAATATGATCATACGTGGCGCGTCCGCGTATTTATATACGCTGGCGTTCTTACTGCACTGTTTTCATCCGCTCTCGAACGTGTAATTCTTTATGGTTGAGAAGCAAAGGCGGAACTAAGTAAAAGGCGGACAGCCGAAGAACTTACGAACGCGGGAACAGTTAAATTACGATGAATTTAATTTACAGAATAACACGGGGAGGATAAGCTCGCACTTGTATATTAAAATGACAGTAATCTGTATCATGCTATATATGTATATATGTCAACGACAATGACGCGGTGTATGAGATAATATACGGTGTATGACATACACCAAGGCTACTTAATTAAGCGATTCTATCAGAGGCAGAGTATACGCGCGTTTGCATAATACGGTTGTTCTTTTTAGATAACGTTACTCAATTATTATCGCAGTCTTGCATTACGTACAATAATGACTTCTACTTTGCATTTTCTCCTCGTATCCTGCCACGATTAACAATGCGTAAGGCCAAGAGAGAAGTATACCGTCGTTAATAAAGACATTAATATTGACTGGCAAGTGTATCTAGATATGCCGCGAGGGTAAAGGCAATCCAAGTCGGGAATAACGCTTGGGAATAGAATGCTCGGTCACGACAGGAATAACGTTTAAGAATAAAAGATGAGAGCGAAAAAGGAAAGTACTTATTGCTTATTCATAAGAAGTCGGAAGAACGTTGTTTATGTCAAAATAGACCGAGACACTGCTATGTCTCCAGATACCTACAAGTGTCCAAGTAAGTACTTGAGTTCAAGCGAACAGAAAATTAGATATAATATGTAATACAATTTCTATAATACTAGCTGATCGAAAGCTGATACAATTGCAGCAGATATATTTTATTTTTGTAATTTCATTGAGTCTTTTAACATATATAATAAATATTATATAAACACCTCGATTATATTTGTCCCTTAATTAATTTTTTACATCGTAAAACTGCTTTTTTTTAATTTGTAAAATAGAACCGGAGCGGCCATAATTTTCTTGCATTAAAAGTTTCGATCTTTTCCCGATCAGACCGCCCCTTTGAGAGGGTACCATAAGATTTATTCGCCGTCTGGTCACCATAGCGGACGACGAATATCACCAAAATGGGCAGCATATGGTGTACGATGACGCCATTCTGTCAGAACATCCGTAGGGATTTTCGAATTTTGTTCATAATGATTGTACTCATAAAATCCATATCTCAGCTGTGAGAAAGGACGACTGTCTTAATAAGAAAAAACCACAGATGCAACATATTGGATTATGAAAGATTTGAAATTTTTTTATATTAAATTTTTAGAAATGTTTGTAAAAGAGATTTAGTATATAACTAACGAGATTCAATCTCATTGGATTTATTCTCATCAATTTCACATTACAATCGTTCAATGAGATTTAAGTTGTTAAATTTTTGAAATGCGAATAATGTGATTTGGAAAAGAAAATGGCTGATATACTATCTTTTTCTACGCTGTGTACAGAAACACGGGGTGGTCTCGTGTGCATGCGCGTAAATCGGCGCGAGACACTACCGCGTCTTTGGATATGTGGCAGATGGAGGCATCGACATTCCAGAAACGTAGCCTATGGGGAGTTTCGGCTCTCCCCAATCGTTATGGTTGTATCCTTAGAGACACACGTGGTATTGCGTATCATATTACAGTTGTTCCACGTGCCAGTGGCGTTCACATCCGTAACAATTTCCTCGATCAGTCTTCCATCGAATTACAATTACCAATTTATTCGGAAAACTCGTAAAATGTCGACTGTGACAGTTAGATGTGTGCATCTGCATTGTAAGGAATATCCTTTGTATGGCTCTATAACAATTTCTTTGTAATTTATTACATTTTTACAATATATATTTTTCAAAAAATAATGGAAATTAAATAAGATATGAGTTTAAGCTGGGAGTAAGTTGCTATATAATATCAACAAAAGTAAATTATAACAAGTATATGTTCCAAAATTAATTCTAATAAAGTTAAGATAAGAAATTGGAAAACGCATTATTTAGCCTATGTATCTTAAAAATATTAAAATTATAATAAGACTTAATAAATAAAAAATAATAGAAATTAAATAGGCTCTACGGGTCTAAGCTAGAATGTAAGTTGCTATATAATATCAACATAAGTAAATAACGAGTTAATTTTCATTATTTTTTATTTATGAAATCTCTCATTATAATTTTAATATTTTTAAGATACGCAGGCTAAATAATGCGTTTTCCAATTTCTTATTTTAACTTTATTAAAATTAAATTTGTAATATATACTTGTTATTTACTTTTGTAGCTTAGACTCGTAGCCTATTTAATATCCATTATTTTTTATTTATTAAGTTACATTATATAATTTTAATATATATTTTTCAATCAAATATACTATTTGTAATGCGCAATAAATTTTTTTTGCATTACACTGTACTAATCTATCTAGGTATATCGATTGTATGTTGATTGAATATTTTCATGTTCCGTTTTTGATTTTCTAAATTAATAAAAATATTTTAAATATATATGCATTATATGTATATATTTGTTTATATAGAGTGATCCACATAAAGTGGGTTATAAGCTAATAACTCTAAAAATATTTGTCCTATTAAAGAGTTGTTTATGAGAAAGTTTCATATATAACTACGTAAACAAAAATTCACCCCCTTGAAGAGAGGAGGGGGGTAACATTAAAGTTTCAAATGGGACTTCCTGTAAAATATGTTACATATTTGAATTCTACGGGAAAAAACAAGTAAATTTTGTCGGAAACATTTCTTTGGAAAATGCTCCTATCAAAAGTTATAAACATTTAAACTTTTATTCACGATTGAACCCCATTGACATAAAGTTGTGTTCACGATATAATGAAAACAAAAACAATCTTGATGTTAATCAAAAGAAACATAAATATACACACAATATACGTTTATCGGAAAACGTAAATACAGATCTCTATGTATTTAGTTAGTTTTGAATGTAATACACTTTTAAATGAGATATTTCATGACAGATGGATAGGTCGGGGAGGTCCTGTTCAATGGCCCCCTCGTTTACCTGATATTACACTCTTGGACTATTTTTTATGGAGGTATATTAAACAGGAAGTCACATCTCAATCATTTGCGACGAAAGAAAACTTAAAACGAAGAATATACATATTGCTGGCACTAAGGTGACTCCAGAAATGTTGTTTAGAGTTAGGTAAAGTTTTGTAAAAAGATTTAATAAGTGTTTAGATGTTAATGGTCAACAATTCGAACATTTAATAAAATAAAAATAAAAACAGAAAAACTACGAGTTTTATTTAATTTATCATTAATTTTAATGAACTCTACATTAAAATTTAAATGTTCATAACTTTTGATAGGAGCATTTTTCAAAGAAATATTTCAAACAAAGTTTACTTGTTTCTCTCCGTAGAATCTAAATATGTAACATTTTACAGGGGGTCCCATTTGAAACTTTGAAGTCACCCTCCCCCACCCCTCTTCAAGGGGGACGGGGGTGGATTTTTGTTTACGTAGTTAGAAAGGCGCCTCGAATATATGAAACTTTCATACAACAACTTTTTGATAGGATAAATATTTTTAGTTATTATAGCGTGTAACATTTTACGTGGGGACCACCTTGTATATATTCTTGAATACATAAGTATTATAATTAGGAATAAATTTGTTATATATGCTATAGTACTTTCAATGTCGAACAAGTATTCTGCAGTGTGTTAATAACCTGTAGTGATGCATGATTGTACGAGAAACATTACGCAGACGTAAGTTCGGGAAAATTTATTTGACATCCATGTTATAACTTTACTCGACAGCCATTGATTATGAGCTAGGCACACCGTGCCTTATCTTTCCCTTACACGCCTGGGGATCAGAATCCCCCGTCTGGAAATATTTCGTACATCCCTAAAATTAATATCTGTTGGTTCAATATCATCTGTCGACCACTTGTATCCATGGTAGCTTCGTTTGGGACTTACTAGTGATGAACTGTAAGAAATGATATGATATTGTTGACAGCTTCATTAAGGGATATTTTTAGGACACATTAAAAAAACATTGTTACAATATTATAAATTGTTGCTAAAAGCCGAAATTTATTACGTATAGATTATATCAATTTCATTATTATTTTCTCAATATGAAAGAAACTTATGGTATCAAATTCATCTAATACTTTAAACATATACTTTGATATATGAATCATATTGGCACTTGTTTCTTAAATATATTCTTTATAAAATATTTTATTTTATATCTTGTAAATGTTACAATAATTATAAGTTTTTAAATGTTAATACGTTATAACAATTTGATAATTTAATATAGCATAAATTATAAAGTTATTTGTATAATAATAATCATATAAAATTGTACATACACATATTTTAAAGAATTCGATGGAAATCATACCACAAATTTTAAAATCCAATAATTTACGAAATCTACGAAAATTTGCGATCGGCGATCGAAAGGAATGCACAGCAGCATAAAACTTGTTTGTGCCGTAAGTGGGAATTTCAGGTACTTGGCTCAGTAATTTTTTTAACACGGCGACGGGCAGAATACGCAATGTATGAGGCAGTTTAATAACCGAGGTACCTACAAGAGTATTCGGCTCACGGATGACGCGACGATGATGATCCGCCATTTCGCCGCAACTTGGGAGGTCCGCTCTTGATATCCCCCCTTCTTGTCTCCTGCCCCCTCATTTCTTCTTCGTGCATGTGCTTCACTCTTTCTCCTCACGATACCTTTCGGTTCACGATTCTTCCCTTCTCTCTCCATCATCTCCATGGTTGGCCGTTCTTAACTGTTTGTCGTTTATCCCTCTTTCTCACTCCTTGTTTAGATGTCCTTCTTTATTGTATCCTGTCCTTCTTTATCTCTTTTTTCTCCTACTCGTGCTCCACTACCTTCCTTGCTGTTCACTATGTCAGGTAGACTTCTATTCTCCGCGTCGTGTTTCGAATGGCACATAACTATTGGAGTATCAACTATAACTCATATTTTTTATCACTCACATTTGTATCATAAGACAACAGGAAAAGTGATTGAAGATTACTTGCTCTCGATATTACGTATAATATATAATATATACAAATATTAAAATGCTACTTTTCATTATCGACTTTGTAAAAGTAATCATTGAAACGGTAATCTATAAACATTGCATATTTTTTATATTTTTCGTAAATTTAACTTGCGTTACAATTCATCAATTATTAATTGAAACAGAAACGAACGAGAATATTAAAGATAAGAAATCGTAATCTGTCTAAACAGATTTTAATATAGAATATATGAAGTAACATAAAGTAACCGCATCGATGAACGTAACAACTACGTGGATGTAACGTGCGTAATAACCAGCAATTTGTGAAAAGAACTTTTAGTTAGGCAACTCGCGTAGCCATACTTTCATGAGAGACCGGGAGAATGAAATTGCGGAAAGGGAAGAGGTGGAAGCGAAGAAGGTGAAGAGTAACGAAGGAATGGTGCGAACCGCGCTCGATTGGTTGGAACGAGAATAATTACTGTAGGAGAAGCTTCGCTCTCGCATGTCTTTTACAAAGATATTGTAATGCGATAGTCTTTGCGTAAAATTGAGTGCCGATAAATAAACGATGCCGTTATTTAAAAAATGAATGCCGGTGGTATACGTCACATTTTGGTTATACTCGTTCTTTTTCTCCCGTAAAAAGAAGATGCAATTACTGTTTTCCGCAAATTAGCGAGTAGCGATGATAGCCACAAGGGTAAAGCCACAAGTAATGGGGCGAAGAATTACATTGCATTATGAAAAACAAGTAAAACTGGATAAATGGTCTCATTTACTGTAAATGGAAAGACAGCCGAGTATACGATAATAATGGTGATACCGCATGTATTAAAAAAAATGGGATCGATGAGGAAAGGCTGAAGAAATCTTTATAACAACTTAATATATTATATATTGAATATCGTTTTAATGATTAGCTATGTTCAATCTTTATATCTTAGTAACACTACATGCGTGCTACTATGTTTAACTTACACATTTACGGTGATCGAACATGTTCTATCTTATACTTAAGCGGTTTTTCTTAAGTTCTTATATAAAATTTTCAAGTTCAAAACTCTGTTTCTTGAAAATATCAAGATTGAGATTGAAGTTTGCAACGTTAATCGCATTTACGTAACTTTGATAAAAAAAATTGGATGCTTTTAAATCTATAACATTAGTGATTCTATTTCAAAATAAAAAAATGTATTTTAAATTATTCCGAGCTAAAATAATGGTTTAGCAACATTTCGTGTGCACTATAATATTAACGAGACTGCCGATGATCACAGCAAGTAGCGTGATACAAACAGCTTATCGTAGGGCTTATGATTACACACAGCAGCTTACAGTAGTAATTTTATTAACGCTTAACTACGTATCGATTGAATCAAGTTGCCTGTAGCATTAATAAAATTGTTTGTCGACAGTTTGTTCATTAATGTCTGTCAGACATGAAGTCTTACGGGCATTACACGTTTGTACTTAGTGATTTGCATTTTTTTGATAACCATTTTGTAACGATACCCATTGTCGAGTGCTACCAGTATGTACAATTCTTTATGCATACATTCTTTCTACATAGTCATTTTTCTTCAAAGTCGTTGAAAATATTTTGATAATTACACGTATCTACACTTCTTTAAAAAAGTAAAAACGGTGTCTAAAATTTGTCAAAAACTATAATTTAGTTCTAAAACAGTTTTGTAAGTCTCTTAATATTTGTGCATGCTGTAAATTTAAACATATTTTTCTCAATTACATTACCAGACTGATTATAATGTCATTTCATTAAACTTTTTATCATATCATGTCGTAAAAGTCGAGGAATCGTGCTACGATGCTAATTTAACCATCGTTTTAATACATTATCATTAATCAATCCGTTGTATAGACAGGGATAATATTCCGGTATAATTTATGTAATCCCTCCGGAGAGTAACCGCGGCACGAGAGTGAGTAACAACGATAAAGTTGCCGTGGCGTCAATGATTGGTCGGTTTTCGATAACACGAATCGAGTTCTTGTAAAATGTGCTTATCTAGATCAAGATTGTAAAAATATTGATGAATCATTATTGCATTTATGAAGAATGCACGCGATTATTATTTAATAGAAATATAATATCAATTTAAGAATTTTTCTATCGTAATTGGAACTTCGAGAAATTCGCGTCTTGCTTCTTTACGACTAATAAATTATTTACAATACATCAAGAAACTACTTAATTGGCAATTGGAGAAATTATTTTTATATTTATGTTGTTACAATTATTATTAGAAATTTATGACAATGTATTTTGTATTGTAACAATATACATATTATATAAATTATAATCGATAATTTTGAAGCATTTGACATGAAAAATATTATTGGATATCTTTTTTTTATTGAAAAATTGCAATTATTAATGTAATTTAATTTTAATCGCGCTTGTCATAGAACTTGTATCTATTAATTTGTAACTTAATAATATATTGGTTTTTGATTTGAAATAATTCAAGCGCCCGAGTGAAGAAGTTCGCGTTTGTTAATTACGGATGCAACCGATCGATGCACGTGTTAAAATTCGACATTTATCAGACGAGAGCCGAAGACGAAATTTATCGGCAATACTTGCACCGCAGCCAATCTGGTTGGCAACATGGCGTGTTGGCGAAACAGAGGGGCGCGGTAGAGGGAATTGGTAGGAGGGCATGGGGTAGTGCGTGAGGGAGGGAGGCAGAAAGGGGGTAGGACGAAAAAAGAGTCTCATCGCAAGGGCTGGCCCCGCGGGGACTAATTTTTATTTTCCCTGTTTTCCAGTAAGTGCTCCGCGTCCACCTATTTCTCATAAATTTGAATTAATTTACATGCATTTGAATTTAATGCACCGCCATGCTTTATCAAAGCAATTAAGCTTTTAAGCGCGCATTTGCATTAATCCAATGTTTACAATTACGGCACGAACCTCTTTTTCGAGCGTAGCCCGGGTTATTCCCCCTCTGCTGACTACTGCCGAGAGAGACTTAAGATATCTGTAGATTGGTGTCCTATCTCTTATGTTATATTTCATTGAGTTAATGAATTTATCACTAATTAGCGATCTCAGGAGGAGTAATGCACCGCGTTAAGTCATCGAGCGTACTAAACGACTCATGTACGTGCGAGACACGATAAGACCTACATAATTAATATTAATATCTACTCTTTGCACGGATTGCCTATCGTGTATCTTCCTTGTATAATAAATATTTCTAATTTATATAACACACGCGTTACGGTAATATATTTTCTATGATAGTTGCAGAAAGATAATTAGCTAATACGTCATTACAATGAAATAAAGTTCTGCTTCGTTGTATAATACCTACATTTCTCATACTACGTACATACGTCTTTTTCTTGATTTATTATAACCTTCTTGTGTAACTTGTCATTTCAAAGACAAGTTCTCTTTTTTAAATTCGTATTCATTTAGTATTTTTACGCCAATTAATAACATTTAAAGATTATAAGCTACAAATAATCCAAAAAAAAAAAAAAAAAAAAAAAAAAAAAAAAAAAAAAAAAAAAAAAAAAAAAAAAAAAAAAAAAAAAAAAAAAAAAAAAAAAAAAAAAAAAAAAAAAAAAAAAAAAAAAAAAAAAAAAAAAAAAAAAAAAAAAAAAAAAAAAAAAAAACAATAAAGTGTTAATGTGAGTCGACACTAGTTGTTATATAGTGTGTATTCTTTATATATAAAATTTTATTCAATAATGAACAATAAAAATGTAATTTAAAATTACGTTATTGAATAAAATTTCACATTGCCATTTTATCGTTTCTTTTGGATTTATTCATATGAGCCTCGTAATTACTTTATTTGCTAAATACAATGTTTTTGAAAAAGTTCTTCGAATTAAAAATATTTTTTAACTTCACATTTGATTGATCTTTCTGTTTTTTCCTCTCCTTCTGTGACATTCTTACTCTCTCTTTTCCAATATACGAAAGAGGGTATATTGTCTCGTGGACGTGTAGGTATGAGATTAGTATCTATAGATATAATATAGGGAGTGAAGCCCTATTCAAAGCGGATGATTCAGTGGCCGCTGCTGCGCTTGGATAAGATCTCGTAGCGTGCCGCCTCGTCCATCTTAACCGCGAGAGACCGGCCAACCTGTAACAGCTAACCATTCGCCAACCAACCGGACCATCTCTTTCCGTTTTTTCACCCTTTTGCGCGGAATCGCGGAATCCAGATAATCCATAGTGTGTCCGGCGTTTCGGTCGAAGTCCTGGACATCTCGATAGAGCGTGGCTCATTATACGTGTCGCTCGATCACTCGATACCCAAGCACTTTTTCACGGAGCATTCATTACGTCTGGATTCAGTGAGTCACACACATGGCGGACTTTTTAATATGCCAGAAAGGCTGCCGCGCGGAGAACATTTTTGGCAGCTCCGCACTCTCGCGTATTGCGGATATGCGTGAATGGAGTATTCCGCGAGTAGTTCGCCCTCTAACTTTCTTGATTTACGCGAGTTCATTATTATTTTCGCGCTACGGAATAATCGCACTTCTTGCCTCTTTCGCATTTTCTGTAAACCTCCCTTCTTTTCATTGGTCTACGAGAGATGAAAACTACAACTGCGGGTTGAATAATGGTGCAAATTTTTTTTTCGCCATAACTCTACATTTTGTACCGAATATATTCGTTAGAAACTTAGAGACACAATTGCGATAAAGAGGAGTAAAATATTTCAGGTTACAGTAGAGTGTCCTCTTCTGCGAAAAAGTTGGCGTCTTAGTAATTATATTTGATTCCGCTGTCATCATTTTGCACCTCTAAAACTATACGAGTTCGCAGAGATATTTGCGGCGGCAGCGGCACAAGATTATTGTCTTTTTACGACTCTTTAAATGCGAGCAATATCGCTCCACCATTATCGCGCGCGCCACTTTTTTAACGTTGTTGGACGCGTCAAGTATAATTTGCTCCCCCTATGAAATTCCAAAGCTGTCCGTAGTAATCATTAGTAATTGCGATGCTATCTAACGTATCGTTTTCGAAAATCCAAATTCAAAGTGCAGTTCAACCGCGGCGCGGTAATCATAGTTTCTTACAGGTTAAACGCGCGATGGCGTCTTATTCGTCAGAGAACCGGCTTTTTCTTTCTCCTCCTCCTCAGACTGTATCTGAACGTACCGCGGTAGGCCCCCTGGGGCCTCGTCGAATCACAAGAACGGGAAACCTGCCCTCTATGTCTTGCTCCGCTCTGAGAGGAGCATACTGCAAAAGAATGTAAATAAAAGGTTTGCCGGCAATCCGCGTATAGCCCCGCTTGCAAATTATCAAATCATCTAGTCCGATACTTATTAATGCGTATAAGTTAAGTCATTACCATGAGACACGTAACCATAAGGGAACTACACACGTTGGAGATTTACATCGCTCCCTGCCGTTCCCCTGGATCTATAATTATAACGTCTGATATCTCGGAAAGTTCCATTAATAAAAGACATTCTTTGCAATTTATCAAACAAACGCGCTCGGGCGCGTCTGCAGAAACTGCTAATTAGCTTTAATCGTTTGCCACTTCGTTTACGGACTAATAATAACGCGCTCCGAAAGGAAGATTCGCATTCGGAGTTACGCGACAAAATTCGCGAAAGTTGGTGCGTTAATTCACGTAATCCACGCGGCTTTCCACGGAGATGGAATGCATCCGCACGCACCTACTATGCGCGATCTCTTCGAGGGCCATGGCCGTAGAGTTGGAAATAAGGCGGCAATAAAGCATATGTAAAATATATTCTTGAATTCCTTTTAGGACGCAGATATATGTGGATGGTTCGTGGGTCGGTTGCCCGCTGGTAACCATGTCCCCCCTTCCTCTCACAATGGCGGATACGCACACGTATCTATTTTGTGTATGCGTGTTACCTGGCGTGTGAGTTTATAGATGCGAGGCGATGTAAGTAAGACAGACGATCCATTTCATTAGAAGGTGTCGCGACGTTACTCACCTGTATTGGTCTCTCTCTCTCTCTCTCTCTCTCTCTCCACTTCTCTCGTATTGGAAATATTTTTTTTTTCTTTTCAACTCTCGGCCTCTTTGGTGATTATTTATACGATCAAAAGGATACTTTGCCAAGCGTCTGTCTCATAGTCAAAGGTAAAAAAAGAAACGACGTCGTCGTAGGAAAATCGTAAATTCATTGGCAAGGTAGTACCGCATTGTAACATCGATGAACATCCAAAATAAACATGGTGGAACAATGGACAAAAATGTCAAATCGTAAACCATATCGTTTCTCTTCGGCGAGATTTTCGCACGAGGAAACAACAATGACGATTCGGATAGGACTTCGAGGAATGGAAACCCTCGGCGTGGAAACGAAGAGCAACAAGAAAGGGAAAGTTCGTCGTTTATTTCCCCTCGGATAGGGGAAACGAGGGAGACGGAGAAAGATGTACGGAGCCGCGAGGTGTCGCCTTACAACCGGCTCGGTTCTCTTACCTATACGCCGAGCCTCCTTTGCATGCCATCTCCACCACCATCTCGGTTCGGCTTGCTCCTTTTGTATGCCCCGTCCCACAGCGTCCTCCTTCTCTTCCCCTTTGCTCGAGATGCACCGTTGCGTTCGGTCTTTGCATAATTATTACGATTACCGCGAGTAGCAGCTGGCTCGTTGTAGAGAAGCCACCTCGTATCCTCCCTCTTTCTCCTCCTCCTCCTCCTCCTCCTCCTCCTGTTCCTTCTTCCAGCTTCCTCTTTCTTTCTTATACCTCCCTTTCGTTCTCGTTGTTGAGTGTCAGAAAATGAGAGATGAAAAAGAGAAGGAGATCTTATATTCGCGTGTGTGTGTTAATTAAATTTCTTGAGGGGATACACGCAAAATTATCGTCGGGATCTCTGCCGGCCACTTTTTTGCTCGCGATTAATTGCGTGCTTCGACAGACTGTCAGCCAATCAGCGTCTTCGCTCCATGTCATCAGATGCAGCGATGGCTGAATTACAACGAATCACGTAACTCAGAAGCGCGTTAATGATATTCCGTCTACGAACTTCATTAAAACGCAGAGAACGAATATTATTTTGAGTAATATACGAATGACGACTATAATGATCGATCTTTATTCCATTACGATAATGTAAATTGTAACTGTACCATATTATAATCAGCAATTCATTCGATTTAAAAATGCATTCAGGATTGATTAATTTTATATTTATTACTAGAAAGATAAAAATATTAATGACTTTTAAAGATGTGTAAAAATAATGTACAAACTAATACAAATTTTCAAACAATTGCGATATATATATATTAAAAAAATTTTAGTCATTTTTTTCATTATTTTCGCTTAGTAAAACTTTACTTACGTATATGTATAAAGAAGTAAAGTCGCTACCTTGCTCGCGGCATGATTGCGCGCTTATTCAAAAATACTCACACGTATAAAGCTGATTCTTGAATAGGTTATAGCTCCCTTCTTTTTATGGTATATCCCTCTAATTACTGGCAACATTCTTGTCCGTGTCGTGTAATTTTTCTCAATGTATTCCTCATCGTTTTACCGAACCATGATTACATGAATGGATTCACCAAATTATCGTTCCTTCCGAAATTAACTGGAGTTTGAAAAAATTACTCCAAAAAAGAATACTCCATTCACGCAATATACAGAGTGTTCAAAAAACCACCTCAGTGTTTATATAATATGTTGTATGTAGATAATACTTACCATATTGAGTAAAATAATCTTAGTGAACTTAGTTGAAACTGTCGAAAGCTCAACTTTTTTCTATATCTACATATACTTGCTGAATGGTTTTTTTAATACTCTGTATAATTTAATAATTGGCACAGCAATTATAATGAATCTTCTCAATCGCAAATATATATCTCGAAACAATAGCTTCTTTAGACATACATTCGTTAAATATAAGTTTTTTTTTATTATAATATAAATAACACGTATGTGTAATTTCTCTATCTTATACAGTTACAAATATACATTATACATTACAAATTATTAGTTACAATTTTAGCAAGGCAGTCGTAAAATCCAACTTTACTCAATATTTTTCTTTTTTAATATTTTATTACAATTTAGACTATTTGCTCGTTGGATTATTGCTGGCGTAAGAAATGTTAAGCTTATTACACGTAGCAACGAGACGCAGCTAAATTCTATAAGCGTTTTATCTGACCACTAATTCTATTGGTTGGTAGCTGTAGAAGAAATATACGCGTCTTTGCTGTTCCTCATTTGCGAGTGTCAACCCTTAGTTTATTTATACCGTCAGGTTTTTAGCATGTATTTATGATCGTTGAGGTTTCCGTCGTCACACCCCGAGAGGTCGCGTTGCCTCTCCCCTAAAAGAGAGACGATGTCTCGGCAGTGTAACGTCGCACTCTTCGTTAGTCTCTGTTGTATATAACTTATTAATTACGGTTGACTAATGCGCTCCAGCTGTGCCACGTAGCAACATCTTACCTTCTCCCTTCGTCCACTAACTTTCTCCCGGTGCTTTCTCGGCAGCCCTTAGGAGAGGAAAGAGAGTATGAAGAGAAAGAGCGAGAGAGGAGAAAAGAGAAGAGAAGAGAAGAGGAGAGGAGGAGGAGGAGGAGGAGATGCCCTGGCAGAAAACGAGACGAAGGTCCTGGTAGAGCGTAAGAGGGAAGGGAGACGTGGAAGGGGATCTGGAAGGTATGGAAGAAGGTGGGAGAGAAGAGAGTAGAACGCGAGGGACGCTAGGCAGTAACTCACGCCCCCGAGAGGATTACCTACCTTGGCAAGGCTGGAGGAGGGTATATCCCACGTTGAGCTACGATCTTGCTGCGTAGCTACGCGTTCCTCATACCAAGTGTCCTCGGTACTCCCGTGCCGCGTGCAAACAGGGTTCTTTGAGAGCGTGAGCGCGTTCCGGATGGCACCGGAAGACCGAAACTGGTGATACGTGAAGAGACTATTCCGTTTCAAATGAGATGGAATATTGTTACAAGATACGCTCGAAAGGGGCATATAAAGCAGCCCCTACGAAGTAAATAAGATGTAATAATTTATAACATAAGAAAGCGCGTCAAACGTATTCCCATGTACAAGTCTTTTAATTTTTATCGCTACGTTTGCGAAAAGAGTCAAATTACAATTAAAAATCTAAATCTGATAATTTATTCTAATATTATATATTGCGAAGAATATCACGTAATTTTTGGCGTTTCGTTCCGGCTTCCACTACTGGACTCATCAGTAAGGCATTGATTTGACTCTTATTCGCCCTGTTTAACGTATTAATTATTATTATATAAGAGTCCTTGAAATCTTCAATTGATTTGTTTTGCGAAATGAGTTAATAAAAATAGTGGCACTTGTATTATATACATACGTTATATCAGAATATACAATAGTACACGTAATAATACGTACCTACATGTATAGTTTGAATACGATTTTTTATAAACATTTACAGTTTAATTAATTCGGAAATCAATATTTTTTTTATACAGACAATACTTTTTTAAACATTAGTGTATACTTAAAAGATTTTTTAATTTTCATTTGAATTAAAAAAAAATGCAAAAAATTGAAAATATACAAATGTATAACAATATATGTAGTATCTTTTCATATATAATTTCGCTATATACGATCTTTCTGTTTTTATTATGTTTATACGAAAATTGAATTGTATAAAAATACAATTCAATTTTCATAAAACTACGATTTATTGAAATATATATATTAATTGTTATTTAATTTAGGAGCACATGAAATACAATTTCCTGACGTTTGATGTATCATTAGTCTTATGTACAAAAACCGTCCAACGTTGCGGAAACTCGGGGGGATAAGCCTACAGGAAATATCTCAGGAGGAAGTCTGGGAAGTCCTTCATGGACCCAATTCACTTACTTTGATTTGATTGGTCCCATGTATGATTCGACGTCGTATATATACCTACCGTGTAACCGGCAGGGAAGCGGAAAAGGAGTGAGGGTTACTGAAGGCAAGCTTTGGTATCGTGTTTTGCAAAGTTATACCGGCAAATCCCCAGCAGCAATCAACGTATTGGCTGTTCTTGTTAGAGTTGGCAACCAGTTAAGTCGCTCCCTTTCTCAGTTTATGGTTGAATACGTCGAAACTCGGCAGATTTCTTTCAACCGTCACTCCCTTTCGCATTTGAAACTGTTCTCAATGAGCCGAAAAAAAATGTTTCATTACTTGGTGAAATTTTTTTAGTTTTTCAAGTCGAGTTTCTTTCATACGATCAATTTTTTTCAAGATCTTTCTTTTATGTATACTTTTTGAAACAACACGAGAATTAGTTCGAATGAATCAAATTAATAATTATGCATTGATAAATAGAAATTTCGTAATAAAACACAACTTCGAGAGAGTTGATAAAAGAAAAAAGTTTATTTCTCTCATAATATTTTATGATATGACGACTTTAAACTTTTTTTTATTATAACTTAGACTTTTGGAAGAACAATTCGTCGGACGAAGGTTTCCGCGAGGTTGAAATTTTTTAGAATATACGGGCAAACATTTTTCAAGAAAGGCGTGAATAACGACCGAAATATTTTTCGCTCTTCTAAACGTGCTCTACGGTTTTCCCACTTTGCTGTTCAGCCAGCCAATCCCTCCCGGCATGCTTTGCCGATCTCCTTTTTCTTTGTTCCTCCAAATGAAAGCATTTTAGGGTCTCAGCATAAAATTTATCCACCCCTTCGGTTTAAACAGCTATGCACATCTCCTTTTACTTCACAGGAGTGCGGTAATCTTGATATTTCATCCCCTAATTTCGTTTAGTGCGATATCTCATGGATGAAACGCCATGTAAAGTGAGACTCGTAATAAATTTGAGGATAAATAATTAAAGATAAAAAATAATTTCTACATCAGTATTATACATATTTTTCCAAAATTTGTATACATCTATCTATAGATGTCGCATAAAAAGTAAAATTTTTATTATTTTTTAACTCGAGTGTAGCATATATAGGGTGAGGCATTTAAAACAGGTCACCTGAATACTCGTTTGTTTTTAATAATAGAAGGAAAAGTATCAAACAAAAGTTGCTTGGTTTCGAGGGGCACATATATCTAATATAATATCAATAATTGTTTTATAAGTGAAGGCGTAAAGGATAGTCAAAGGTCAAATCTGTTTTTTTAAATGGAATGATATGTTTTTTTATTTACATTCTGATAGAACATTTTAAGACAGATACAATAACCTATAACTACGCAAGGTCAATAATGGAAAATAATTGAACGGAAAATAAATTGTTTTAAGGCACTCTTCGAATAATTTCGTGTCTTCTCTGCTTGTTGATATACCGCAAATAGCATTATCCATATTTACTGATCGGTTTGAATTTATCTGTAGATCCAAGTGAGTATCTTGCGAAATGCGTTATACGAAAGCGGAAAAAGTCGATATGATTTTTATCTATGGTGCGATTTATATTCGCAAAACACGCACTTCGATTGATAGCTCTATCAGAATGTAAATAAAAAACATTATTCCATTTAAAAAAACAGATTTGTCCTTTGCGTATTCTTTACACCTCCACCTACAAAACAATTTATTGATATCACATTATGTGCCTCTCGAAACCAAGCAACTTTTGTTTGATACTTTTCCTTCTATTGTTAAAAACAAACGAGTTATTCAGGCGACCTGTTTTAAATACCTCACCCTGTATATCACTTGGAATATTTTTATATTCCGATTTTTATATTCTGAGAAAATATGAATTATTGTAAAATATTATTTTGTATGGATATTTATTATTATAGATATTTTCTTTTATTTTTAATAAAATCTATGAATTTTTAAATATACAACTTCATCAAAAATCCGTAATAAAAAAATGGTATAAGAGCGTTATTTAAAATTTTTATTGTTTAGAAATAATAGTTATTTAATTAATGAAGCTACTAACGTGCTTATTCCACTTAATATTTATTTGATTTCTTACATTTTCAAAAAATTGTATTATAATGATAGATTCATATCCATAATATTCTCAAATAATAATAAATCGGAAAGTATAATAATATACAATTTGTTGTTAATGATAGTGATTTTAAATAGGGTGTAAACACATCTCGTTTACATAAAAAAAAAGATTGAGTGATTCTCGGGTTAAATGACAATTAAATAAAAAAGTAATATATTAGAAGCAAAGAATTTTTATCTCCTTTTTTTGTTTTGTGTTTTATATACTCTTTATTATTTTATATTATATTTTCTCTCTCTCTCTCTCTCTCTCTCTTTCTCTCTTTCTCGTAAGAGAAATATAATAATATTTTCTATGGAAAAAAAAACCTTAAATTGAGAATAAATGTATATACGTAATAATTACAGCAATATACAAGTAATGTTATAATATTCTATATTTCTTATTTGCATACAAATATAAGAAATTGGTTTAATTAGTACAGAATGTTCAGTTTTATTTCTAAAATTTGAAAAAAAAAGGTTTGTTGCTTTCGATCTACTACGTCCGCGTTCCGGAACGCGTGCCAATAAAATACGTGGAGAGAGAATGATTCTGCTATAGGGATAATAGGAAGCTTTGATAGAAGATTTTGAAATGGAAGGGAACCAGACTTGTTGGGGTCCGTGTGACAAATAACCGTTAAAAACGCAGCGTCGTAACTCCACGCCCTTCCACGCGACGCAAACCCGATATGACAACCTGGCGTGAGAATCGCGGGGGTGACAGAGGGAATGGGTAGAGATGCCCGGAGGGGTAGTAGCCTGGACGGCAGGGCACTTGATTACATCGCGATAGCAAACATCATGTTGATATAAACTTTGTTTCGGTATGATATGGATACAATGGCTGTCTGGAATTCTGACTGTATGTGCATCAGTCAGGCACCGTGTAACTTTGCACATTTTGTACCTTGTGATAACACAGATCAGCGTGATGCGATTATGTGCAAACTTGAACGTTTAGTAGGTGATTTGATTTGTATTAGGATGTTGAGATATATTAGTCTTGCATGTTAAAAAGAAAACTGTTACATTTTATTTTTTTGAAATTTTTGAAAATAGATTTTTTTTCTATTAAATTTATCATATTATTATATATTAGACTATATGTATATGCCTTTTCTAGATTATGCTATGTACTTTTTTAAAATTGTAAACTCTATGAATTTATATCTATGAGTCTTGAAGAGTCTGTCGTCATGTTGAATCCTTTATTAATGTATATTCGAAGGTTTTAGCAAGAACTAATCTGTTAAAGTTATCAGAACAGTTTTAAGAAGTTGGAAAAATATAAAAACAAAATAATATATGTACTTTTTATTCTTGGCCATTGGTTAATTGTACTTTTGGAGCAATCGATCCAAGTCGAATGCGGAAGGATAAGCCGATATAGCAAAAGTCGTAATATTATGGATATTTATGCACTTGGGCACGCACCGTATGCGAGCAAAAATCGAGTAAAAGGAGACTGCTTACGGCCGAGAAGAGAGGTTGGTTTAGGTTGGATACCGGTGGCAGAGGTGAAACGGGAGGGTTTTTACGAGGCAGTAATGGCCGATAAGGTGAGCTTGCGCCCCCACTGTCGGGGCTTACTCCGCTACTGTACCCAAGTGACTGTTCAACAGTACCTATTCGCTGTCGTATACTCCCTTACTTTCTCTCGGAACGATTCATGCCACGCTTTATTTTAAGCCGTTTACACATTTCCTTTATCGGCACGAGCCTCGTTTATATCGCCGCGTTTGATATTCGCAGTCCTAAAGCGCTGCGGGATATCAGAAATTCGTTAGAATGCTCTTTTAATAAGTATCTTAAGTGGCAGCTCATAAAGATAACATAACTTGTTTTAGAACAAGATAAGCAACAAGAATGAAATGAATCGATTGAATCTACATTCAATTCCTATATCAAAATATTTCACTATATACAATGTAAATATATATATTTCTCCTGTTATTTTTAAATAAAATTTACAATGTTTTTATCAATCAATTTTTTTATTTTAAATGCTTTGACAACGTACTTAGGCAAAGATATGATTACGTATTATCATTAGCGAAATAATAAAATTTTTTAACGCGCCATCTAAAGCGTGGTTCAGTGATTTAATTGTATTGATATAGGAGTCAATTAACATATTTCTACAGATTGTCATCATCTCAATCACTGTTTGTAATTCTTACGGATAGATACAGCATGAGAAAAGAACAAAAAGAGTTCACCCGTTCACCGCAACCCTTGTTTGTTGTTCTCAGGGGCGAACGGAATGCGCAGGCGCGGCCGACAGACCTACACGCGCTACCAGACTCTGGAGCTGGAGAAGGAATTCCACACGAACCACTATCTTACCAGGCGGAGGCGAATCGAGATGGCACACGCGCTCTGCCTGACAGAACGGCAAATCAAGATTTGGTTCCAGAATCGGCGAATGAAGTTGAAGAAAGAGATTCAGGCGATCAAGGAGCTAAACGAACAGGAGAAGCAAGCGCAGGCACAAAAGGCGGCAGCAGCAGCGGCGGCGGCTGCGCATCAGCAACAAGGGGGCGGTGGGGGACCAGAGGGGGGCAACTAGGGGTACGCCCTGCATCGGAGCCCCCCTGACCACCCCACCGCCAATCCACACCACCCTCTACTAGCACCGCAATGTACACAGCTGTATTAAAGGTAAGTGATTTTTTCTTATAATTTATATTTTCGCGCTTCTTCCTGAGTATTTTGATTAATCGTAATAGCCCGTAATACGATTTTTTGAAAAAAAAAAAGATCTATCAATCTTTTTAAAGCACTTTAGTACCTACTTACATACATATATTTATTATATGTAGGCACACACCACGCTTCTTTATATTTACCTATATTCTTAGTAATGATATCAATAAGATAGACATCTTTATATAAAATTATTTGTTACTAGAAACAGGTTCACAAATATATTCAAATAATTATAATTTTTAGCAATTATGGTCTTTGTAGATCTCACCATCAATATTTTGATTGTAAATTTTGATTTGTAAAATTGAATTTTTTAATCATTAAAAAATAAGTAAAATGCAATCCGATTTCTAAAAATTCGTTGTTAAGGCTTTGACAAGTATATCCTATGTCATAACTTTTTCAGACTTATATGTATAATCCGCGCGGAGTAATAAAAAATTTATTTAATTTTTTAAAGACTTCTGTTGCTGACAAAAGATAAAATTTATGTTGCCGAGGATTAACAATATTGTTTCAATATTTATTCTTATCATTTTTTGATATATTATACTTGTATGGGTATATATATATTTTTCGGCAATATTAAAATATAAAATAGCAGTCTAGCACTCTTTGTGGACTAACAAAGCGGACGTATGCGTTTGATGCAACAGTTAGGATTATGTGATATGCATTTAAAAAACGGTAGTCATATAAACGTTAAAAGCGGTGTTAAAAATGAGATTCGAGCTTTTAGCAGCAGCGGCTTTAAAATTAAGTTTACTCGGCGGGCTTAATGAGGATAAACCGCGTACAAGCGTGCTTTCATAATTTTCTAAGTTATGCTATTCACGTGTGTTTAACTTGCGCTGAACGTGCATCCCGAGGGAGCGACGAACGCAAACTTAAAATATCGTGTCGCGTTTTTCCTGTCGTTTCTGCTAGTATCGAATAAAAAACTTATCAGTTTTATCGCGCTATTTATTTCCGTTATTTTAAACGATCTTGGTATGAAGTAAAATTACGGCGTTTCGTATTGTAAATTTTCTAGTTACAAAATCGAAAATTGTCGAAGTACGTAAATTAAAAAAAAAAAGAAAGTCACTTATATGTATATTTAGAAACGATAGATTGTCTGAAGCAAGTGGATGACGCAAAGAAGAAAGTATAGAAAGCGTATAGTTAGGTAAAAAAAAACCTATACAATGGTACCTATTTCACTTCTCCATATCACAAAAAATTTGCTGTATAATTTATATTTCTCGAGAACCAACTATCCATTCTCAAAAAATAGGAGGATCCTTTAAATTGGTCGGCCCAGACAATATCAACTGTAAAAAAAGGTTTCCGCTTTTTTCTTTCACACTTTCACGTGAATCTTTGTGTTGGAAGATATTTACGATTCTTCGCATATTTGAGCTAAAAAACAGACCTTAGAAGCGCACACTAACTTTCAAAGTAGCATACAATTCTGATTGTGTCAATTGTGTTGCACACATTTTTTTTTTCACAAGTACAAATATACTTTTTATTGACTGCAACTTTAAATATCTTTATGCTTGAAATTTTCAAGATCATGTTTTAAATTATTATTAAAAAAGGCAGAATTTTTTTAAATCTAAAATACATAGGTAAAACGTTAAATGTATATTGTAACACTACCATAAAAAAATCACGCGAACTTTAATTTATTACATATACGTTCTCAAAATATTTAATACGTCTGCGGCAGAAAGGAAATACGCCAGGCAAAGAACTATGATCGAAACTCCTTATTCTTCGGAACCCACTGGAGCGCTTAATATCTCTTTTTTGGTATCTTCGGGCGACGAAGAAGTTCGGGCATAAATTTTGTCCCGATTGCACGTAATATTACGCCAGCGAAGCGATTCCCCGATTAACTCCGTGGATTGCACCGTAATTGTACGCCACTTGAAACGCGATTAAATAACTCTTCGCCGGTAATATTTATTTAATCGTGCTTATTTAATCGCCCATATCAGAGTAATCGTAGTCTTGAAATAGAATCGTTATCGACTTCTGGCCACAATCATAGAAATAAAATAATTTGCTTAACGAAAATTTATATTTGAAAATTACTTTTATTTATGACTGATATTTTCTTATTTATTATACACGTATTTTTTTATATCTTTTTTTATTACATATGTTGTATATATTTTTTATTACATATTTTATGTATACGTTTTATTTTCTATTATTCATAATTAATGCATTTAATAAATAAATCAGGCAAACTTTATATGTTTGTCATTTTACAAAGAATTTTATAAAAGTAAATCGTTCCGAATTCCACATCCATTATTTGAAAAGGAATGAAATGTAGATTTGCTTCTGTGAGTCGATCTAGATATATGGGAAGATAAATTTTGATAGAGGACATGAAAAAGCAATTTAGGAGAGTTTTAATGGTCAATGTATGAGAGAGAGAGAGACGGTCGTGACGGTATCGAATGATTAATTTATTTATTCTATCGAGTTAGGATTGCCACACATACATAAATGTTCTTATCATATTTATGTTAAAAAATGTATTCAGTATTTTATATTTTTATTTGTATCTACGTGTACTTAGAAAAAAAGGAAATTTTACCGCACAAATATATAATCTAATTTCATATTTTATATAAGATTTTATAATATAAATATTTAACATACATGTTTATATTTATATATTATATGTGTATACGTATTATATGTATACATGCCATATTGCGTACGGCAATCATGTTTCTAAACAGAAGCGAGTAAGTTATTTATAACCAAGAACATTTCTGATTACACAACACTTCTGATTAATAATTATAATTAGTTTACTCAAGATTCTTTTAATTTATATTAATTAATCAATATTTTTGGTCGAATTTATAAATATTAGATTTTTGAATGTTATGTGTGAATTCTTATGTTTTTTATATTTTATATAAAGTAAGTTGATACAATTTTAAATATGGTATAAATCTGAATGAAATAAAATTTGAATTCAATTTTTCAAATTTAAATTTGAGTTATTCCTGTTTGATGCTCTTCAGTATCCTCTATATATGAGATCACAGAGTTATTTCGCAGATTGGACTATTTTATTTCGTTCAAAAAATTGTACCATGTTTGAAATTGTATCATATCTTATCCTACATGCATAACAATGTACAAATACCAATAGCAATGCCATCTATCGGTTTTAATAGTTTCTGAGTTAAGTTATGGCTGCTTTCATCCTTCTGTTCGTGGGCGTGGCTAAGGCGTGGAAATCTACACGTTTTGGCATTGATTTATTATTTACCATAAAAATTTATTGTCATTTAATGACATAAAGTCATTAAACTATACACTGATTATATTAATTATCAGTAAATGTACTTCAAGTATACGAAATATGAAATAACATTCAAAATTTGAATTGCTCCATGTAACACTCCGCCAGGCACTTGTTTTACATCCATCTAAACCCCTTTCATGATAGGTGGCAGCACGAATCGGCATTACTCGGTCGATAACGTATTGTCTTTCTTACCGACTTCTCTGTCGGTACATAACTTAATTTAGAGGTTGCCTCTACCCACCAAGCAGGATATATTGAGCGGTAGTTCGATGATCGCCCGTAATGCGCTTTATGGTTTGTTTTTATCGACGTGGTTATATAGTAACTCACGACCTTCCTGTTTCTCGGCGTGGTGAGTCGAATCCAGCACGACGCTACGCGGTCGTGTGTGCGCATGCTGGTATTGGTGTCCTATAAAACGCGCGCCGTGCTGAGTCGGCAGGGCTATTCACATTTTCCCCGCGAATGCATTCCCGAAGCTATCGGTCAATAATCCAATAAACCCGCGATTCGCAGTCCCATGAAGAGAGAATAAAGTACGACGTCGCGTGATTTTATTGCGTAGTAAAGCGTGATTTCGACAGATCGATGCGCGATCACCATCGCCTCTTCGCGCGCGCGTTTACTTGCTCGCTCGCCAAACGGGTAGGTCAGGGATCTTTATTGGCTGTAAAGGAAGACGTTTTACGATCCATAAAAGCGTTTATAGCGCTCAAGTAGTCTTACCTCGGTTCTTACATCCCGGTTATATCCATTACCCCTTCCGCGACCTTTCCAAGGGCGGCCACTGGCACGCGTTTCTCTCTCTCTCTCTCTCTCTCTCTCTCTCTCTCTCTCATGCCTTTGAGATTTACAGGTTACGCTCCCGGTAACACCTCGTAAACTTGGCTTAACGACTTTAACCGGGCCTAACTGCTTCCTTCCTGCAATCAGACCCTGACCTACCTTGCACACTGTCGTCCTAGAAAAATTCCAAGATATCAATTGCACGTGGCATTGCTTCGCGATTTCATCTAAAGACTTTAAAATATTTCCTTACTTATACTGAGATAAAAACAATGCCTTCTATACAATTATTAATAATATACATACCGTACTTTCTCATCAGCATTTTTAGGAAAGTAATATAGTATTTCTTATATTTTTATTACTTTTATATATATATATATATATATATATATATGTATATATAATCAGAATTTTTTCACAAATTATAGTAGTTATTGGTAATTATTATAAGTGATCAAAATATTATTGAGATTTTTTTGATTATTTTATTTGCATATACAGTTTTTCGCTACTTATCGATGAAATATGAATTTTGCGAAATTTACTTTCATTTGATATCAACATTAAAAAGTAACGCTCTAGCTTTTAGTACTATTGTATCACATTCATACAATAATAAGAAACCGCAATATAAATACTGAGAATTTATAGGTTTCGAATGTTCAAAAATATAGAAAAGGATCACGCAAGATAAAAAAACAGAGAATTGACATCGTTTCTTTTTTCTTTCTGTTTCTCTTTTTTTCTTTTTGTATTTTCTATCTTATTCAATGAAATGCGGTTTATGAAACAGGCAACGAGCGACACAGGATAAAAATTCTCAATACAAGACCTAACAAAAATTATGGTTTTTTTTCTTATTCAATGGCATATGTAACATATGTTTATTTTGTCCAATAAGTTACATCTAACACACGACTTATATATATACACATAATTATCTTATAATTTCTCATTGAACAATTTCTTTTTCACTATTTTTTCAATAATGTTTCAAAAAATGACGCGTACTATAAAATTTAATATATATTAAATTAAAGAAGATATTACTAATATCATAAAAATAAGAAAGAATTTATTAAATTTTGATCCATCTTGTTATAATTATTATGTATTATTGTATTAAATTTCAAAAATAATTTTTTTCGCGTTTATGCTTATAATGTATCAAGTAATTTTTAATTAAACATAATTACATGTGAGCTGTTATACATTGCTTTTACTCTATATAGGAAAAATAAACTTGTTCATTCATTTAAGTTGAGAATGTATGACACGTGTTTGATCTAATAGATAATTATGTAATTTTCAAATGTCAATGTTACTTTGTATTTACATTGTAAACCACTTGCTAATTAATTTGATCACTCTGTTCACTCGGATCCAAGATTTCCAGTTTCTAAACAACTTATTTATGTATACCGCGTACGCATGCTGAAATCAGATTAGAATAAAAGTAGAGCGAGTTGAATACATTCCTTGGCTATGCTTACATTATATTTTATAAATATCGTCCATTCAATTTATCGTCCTTCCGTTTATGTATTTTATTGTTCTACAATACGATAATAATAATTTTAATTTGCATTGTAGAGTGATTTTTCCGTATATATTTTTATGACTACGAACGTCACATACTGTATTTTTTAAATGTGAATAAAAAGAGACCAAAAATATTTTTAGAAATGATGTTAGTTAAAGTATGTAGGGTAAACCCGGTATATACGCCGCGTCAGGAAATACGCCGCAGAAGTCAGAAAAAATAGAAAGAGTGGGGATTACTTTCCGTCAATTACTTTGTTACATGCCTTTATGGTATATTAGTATTATATTATGATTTCAGTTTTTTACTGTTAATATTAATGAAATTATTGCGAGTTAAATCGATTTTTTACTGTAATAAGTAGTGCCATCGTAATTTATAATCTACATAAAATGATTATTATAGAGCGTGTAAAAGACTTAGTGGTTATTTTGCAATACATATGTGTAGAGGAATAGTAAAGCATGTTGTATAGCAAAATACAAGTGCTTTGCTCCTGTATTGTTTGTTTAATTAGTTGTCATATATATCCCATCTATTTGGGATATACGGCATTTTTAGCGAGCGGGATGCTGTGCCGCAGCACAGACGCTCTATTTAAGAAGTTTTTGTTAATTCTAACAATTATATTTTGCATTAATGCATAAATGTTGATAAATCTTAAACGTTTAATGATTATTTTCAAAGATTTGAAGCTATTTTAAAAAATTCTATTTAGTCCTATTTGTATTCCAATTTTCATTCTGAACAATAAAAATTGTCATATATTAATAAACAATGCTAGTTACGTCGTCATTTTACATCTTATTTATAGATTATTTGTGATTTTCTTATGAATTATATATAAGTAGCTATATTATCCCCCCCCTATGGGATAAATGGCAAAAATGCAGGGGTTTGAAAAAGTTACTTTTTAATATGGAAAATAAATTATTTTGGATTTCTAATATTTTTTTTACAGTAGTAGATGATACAAAGTTTTTATTTGTATAATTAATTTGCTTTAAACATAGTAAATAATAATTGATAAATTAAGTTTTCGATAGGTGCGGCATGTATACCGGGTTTACCCTATAGGTATGTAAGGATGTAAGGATAAACTAAGGGCGGAATCTATAGAAATTGTTTTAAGCTAATGCTTAAGATGTCATGAACTAATCAGAGGCCGGTATTCATAGTCGGTATTTATATTCAAGACCGTCTTAAGTTCAGTCTTGAAGAGTTACGAACCAATCAGAGGGCCGCTTTAGCATTTTAAGACATTACTTAAGACAGTCTTCAAATAAGAACTGACTATGAATACCGGCCAGAGAGTCATATTAGCGACTTAAGACTTGAGACGGTCTTGAAATTAAAAATGGACTATGAATACCAGCCTTATATATATATATATATATATATAAATTTCAGAACATAAATAAAAAAGTAGCAAAAATAATAATATAAAAGTAATATGATAATAAAATAAAAAAAAATAAAAAGAAAGAGAAACAGAGGAAAAGAGAGCAAGTGAGAGCTTTGTTCTTCTCGCACTTCCGCTTCTTCCACGGTTTATATAGCCGAACAATCATCTCACTCACCGTCGCGACTTCCCACAGAGTGTATCACAATTAGCTGGCATCTTTCACCTCATACCATCATCATACCTTCTACTCAACTTTCATAAAACCTTCCCCTTTCGTTACATAAAATCTACGGATACGCGAGCCAACACGAACAAATTTAATGAACTGCTACGCAAAGTTTTGAAAGCTTATTTCAATATTATGATGAATATAAGAGAGTTGGCATTATTTCAGGAGCACCAAAATTCACGAAAGAATATTTAGTTACTTTACGGAGAGCACATAATGGATTGCATAACTTTTGCAAATGGAGAAAAAAACTGAATAGACTATAATTTTTTATTAAACTTATACACAGAACGTTGCAGCAAAAGTTAAACAACATAAATCAAATTAACGAAGAAAGATAAAAAGAGATTTTATAGAAATATTATTTTATTCAGAAATATTTATTATAAAGCTAATGCTATATCTAATATATTAAATAAGTGAAGTATATTTATAGGCGATATATAATCATGATGTGATTTGATAATACGGAGGGTGCACGATTAATTGTCAAGTGCTTTGCATTGGAAGTTGCAAAGCGGAAGGTATTTCGAAGCCGCGCGGGTTTTGCCCTCGCTGTACACAAACTTAAGAAGTAGATGCGGAAAGGAGGGGACACGGTAGCAACATAGTTAGTTATACGCCGTGCATGCTGGCAACAGCGCCGGTGTGTTTTTCATTTTCTTTATATCACCCTTGACGCTCGTAAAACCATTACCCATGACCAAGCGAACGCAACTTCTGTATAAGCCCTATCGGTGTGCGCGTATAAACGCGCGACGTTGAGACATTCTTTGATGATACTGGAACTTCTTTTACTCGCGCACTTCTGTAGGTTCGTAAGACGAACCCAATTTCCTCGGCGACGGCAAGTCGACCCTTCGGATTTGTCTGACATACCCACGGGAAGAATTCAGTTTTCTCGTTGGCGATTGGTTATCTTCTCGATCGTTATCTTTTCGTGACACATTGTTTTCAATGATTTTTAACCTGGCTGCGCACATCGTTATTGCAAACATTCCAACGATTATTCGCAATACATTCATGCTGTCTTGTAATTTTTATTTCATATTGTTTATTGTTAATTCACATCTGAATTTCTAAAGCGTTGCCATATTAATTCTTATTTATTTGTTCATTTATTTATGTTTTTATTAATGTAATAAAAAATATATTTTTTGTATTATTGGTTGCCAATACTTTCAACTAGTGAGTGACACTCCAAAATTTTATTACAGCTAGTGTCTGAAATGTTCAAACCTCGCTGTGCTCGCGAAGTCAGGAGAACGAGTCGCAGATTCTGATGTCTAGATAAGTCAGTTAGCGACTCGCTTTAGCGCGTTCCAACGTAGTGCATTTTTTGCATGGGTATTTTCTTATTGCTTTTTCTTTTCCCTTTTTCTCTTTCGCTCCCACTCATTTCTAACGAGTGATTCATCATCGGTGTCGCCTTCTCTTCTTTCTCTGATTAACTGGCTGGCTGGCTGGTTGGCTGGTTAGCTAGCTAGCTGGCTGGCTGTTTGGTCCCTGGATCTTCCGTTTATTCTGTTTTTTCTCCTTTCTTTCATCTCTCTCTTTTTCCTTCAAGCTACTCCATATACTTGTTTTATTCCTACACTAAAGTCATATCAACACATAATTCTTTCTTGTTATTAAAGACGTACTTTTAATTTTTTTTACTTATTCTGAGTTTTCTTTTTCATATATTCTCGTCATTAATTAATATTTCAAATCAGTTGAATTTAAGTTTTATTTGGTCATAAAAATTGTTAGGATTTTTATACAATCTTGCGAATATTACGATTTCCAACAACATATATTATTGTAAAACAATATCTGGAACATTTCTTTATTTTAATGATATCATCTTATTGGTGTGAAAAAGATACAACAGAAATATTTCTCTTCAAATATTTCGGTTATATCTACGGTGTAAATACAGCAGGGGGCATAAAGAAAAAATTAGAAGCTAAATATTTTTGTTTATCCCTTCTTTACTCTATTCACGCACACATCAAATCTTTTTTAAATTTTTTATTTTACAATAACATTTTTATTACATTAATAACATTATTATTATCTTTAATAAAAGAATTTTTTAGTAAATTGTATTACACTTTTATCTCGTTATTATTCTTTTTACTATTTTCATTATACAACTCAACTTTAATGCATGGCCATACTCAGCCATTGAAAACATGATGGCATGTTCATATTTTTAAACTGTCGATGTCAGCAACACTAATAAATTTTTGAAACCAAGTATTTGAAGACAATACAACATAGTTTACATGCCGATGTACTAGCTCCCTTCTAGCTTATTTATTTTCCAATAATTCATCATTTAAAAGTGATTCTATTTGATCTGGTGAAGAGGTGTTTTATGCAGTACTAATGAATCTTTAAGCGCACCGAGACCGAGTTCGAAATATCCATGCATTTTGATTAGTATTGAAGAACGAGCGTCGTTCGTTTTTCGAAAAGTCCACCTTCGGTCCGGAAGGTGGGATTCCAGTAATTCGGTCATGGAATGGATGGGCGACGACGAGAGAGCGAGAGGAACGATGAAGTGGGCCGGGTGAAGGGATAGGATAGGGATGGGAGGGCGTTTCACGGCACCCTGCATGGGGTAGCTTGCAACCTCACGCGACACTAGAGCCATCTATATCCCGGGAGATTTATGAGTTCCTGGTGCAGCGGCTGCTCGTAGCAACTACACGCTACACAATATCGGTATAGTGCAATGGTAGTGCTGCCCCCTGTCGCGGGACGAGCGCACTGTTGCTCCGCGGGGGTTTCGCGCACTCGCGTTCATTCAACGCCGTCCTGGCAAAAAATTCTGACTCGATCTCAATCCAAACCCCTCTCCGTGCCATCCACCCGGCCCGTCAGCCACAGCTTCGACGATGTATGCATCCATAGGTGTATGTATCTGTTCTGCCCTTGAGAAATCGCATATTTTTGCCGCTACGGTTTCTACATACCTACGGCGTGCGAATTAATATATCTTTTCAGAGGCTGTGTATCTGACAAACTTAAGATGGATGGGAATTTACTATTCTGTATTATAACGTTTTATTTTTGTCATAGTACCTGAATAATTTGTATATTTCAAATAAATTATTTAACTTTACCTAATAGAAGTAATAATAATTGAAAAAAATATTTATATAATTATTATAATCGCATATTTTTGCCGCTACGGTTTCTACATACCTACGGCGTGCGAATTAATATATCTTTTCAGAGGCTGTGTATCTGACAAACTTAAGATGGATGGGAATTTACTATTCTGTATTATAACGTTTTATTTTTGTCATAGTACCTGAATAATTTGTATATTTCAAATAAATTATTTAACTTTACCTAATAGAAGTAATAATAATTGAAAAAAAAATTTATATAATTATTATTGTTATATATCGATTACAATCAATTTGACTAAAAAGTGTTCAAACGGTAACATTATTCTAATGTAACTACATATTTTTAAATATATTTTTGATAATATTAACCTTGAATAAATTTGAAAATATTTGAAAAAAAAAATTAAATATTTACGCGTTTGTGTTCCATTATCAATGGATGATAATTGCGCTAAAGAATAACTCAGATAGAGTTCCTACATATATAATTAAAATTGAACAGCATGAAAAAGAGGCGGGTCAACCTTGATTTTCATTCACGATCGACCAAGCATAGAGAATGGCAAGCCGAGATTTTCGAACAGCCCCCTAGACACAGCCGTCCGTTCGCACTCCGCGTGATATTCTGCAGGGGTAACCAATGAGTATAGCCCGGAGTGGGGCTTCACCCCTGGTGCTATGCGAGTACGGGACGATGACGACGACGATATGAGTACTGGTATCTACCTATCTACCTATGCTTCTACGCTCCATCCCACTTTGCCCCATCCCCTTGATGCGGCCGGTTTACGAGCAACCTGTGGTAACGAGAGCGATAGATAATAACTGCTCCGTGCTCAATTCCACTCCCTCTCACACCTCTTCTCAACCCTTTTGTCTTTCTCTTTTCCAGACACGCATTCGCACAAAATACACGCGTACGCGCGCATATTCGTATATGTATGTGTATACATATAAAGAGCCAGATGCTATCTTTTTATCTTTTGCGGCTTATTTCTTGAACGTTTCCTGTAATCTGATTAAATAGATCGCACCGATATCGCAGATGGAGAAAGAGAACCGGTTAAGATTTATTCGAATGGGAAAAATAGGATTACATTCACTTTTATGATATATATTCTATACTGATGTGAACTTATATCATGTATGCGACTTTCACAAAATTATCATTTTCAAGTTATTTTTACTTCTCGATAGAAGTGTCCCGGCGAATTACATAAAACGCGCGCACGACGTTGTTTTGCAGCGAGCCATATCGAGAATCGTGTTTCTGGTTTTTGCGAGTTTTAAGTATGAGAATTTATGGCGGCTTAAAAACTCTAGTTTCTCCTTCGGAAATCCTGATAAATGCGCACAGGAAGGATGCTTAGGTATGTATCGCCAGGCTCAGTTTCAGAGTACTGTTGCGTACTCTTGGAAGGGCGAAGTAATTCTAGGCCGAACAGCAAACGGCGCGGTGCAGCGACGGCTCAAATGAGATACAAGCGTATGTAAACAATTTCCAAGTAACAAGGGTTGTGCGAGTTTGAAGTAAATTCTAGACTCGTCTTAGCGCCAAGACACTACCGTGTCTCCTGACAACTGTTTATTGTATCCAGAGTGTCACTGTGATATTTTATATTTTATAAATATATATATATAATAATAATTAATATGTTAAACAGGGAGAATAAGAGTCAAATTACAATTTTAAAATCTAAATCTGATAATTTATTCTAATATTATATATTGCGAAGAATATCACGTAATTTTTGGTGTTTCGTCCCGGCTTCCACTGCTGGACTCATCAGTAAGGCATTGTAGTGGAAGCCTACCTTATACGCCTTGGTAAGTTATTGAATCGAGATTCTATATAAAGAGATATACGCGTGTCTCAGCACTTACGAGAATTTACGAATATCGATAGACCTCTGATGGCGAATCGACGTAGTGATATTCTTCGCAATATTTATCCAAAGTAGGAAATAACGTTCTATTAATATATGTATAGTCCCCCCAAATTGCGCACCGAACAATTGTCGGTCTTGCAACGCAACTGTAATAATCTGATTTTTAAATGTCTCCTCTCCCTAATTATTGCGCGCCGAAAGATTTCGGTCTTGCAACGCAACTCTAATAATCTGAAAATATCCCTCCTCCTGAATATATAAATTTATTGATTTCCTTCTTATATCTAATGATACGTAAAAATTTAGTTGGAAATGTAATTATTTATTATAAATAGTAGAATGTGTGTACACGTATATGTCACGAAAATAACTTCTACGTAACACACATTTAAAAGTTCTGTGCTTACATAAAACTTATAGTTTTATAATTTACATCTTACGTATGTATAGCGTAATCAAGTAAGATATTTTTAAATAGATATAATTATTACAATTTTTGTTGTTTTATATAACTCTTTCTTATGTAATATTGATCGTGTAAACGCAACAAAATGAAATGGAATTATAGTGATGTAAAGTTCTTCTCTCTCTCATTCCCCATGAGACCTAGACTAACCCTTTCGCTCTTAACGTGAACTATTGATATCCCGAGATACTAACACTACTAAAACTCAGACTCAACGTGCATGTGACCAGACAAGGCACCATGTGCATTCATTCTATTACAAAAGAAGCTGAACTAGCATTCGTGGCCCGACCCATCGCTTCCCTAGCATGTTGTATATATAAATGTCCTAAGTCAAACTCTCAAACCGTTGGTCCTACGTGATGATCTCGCTCTCTAAAAAGAAATTGAGATCTTTTATAGTTTTAAGAAGTTTTAACATTTTACATTGGAAATTTTAATCTGACCATTATAACAAAAGTAAACAATCAATCGACAACTTGTGTATATATATATTATATTTTAATAATATTGTAAATTGCTCATTAGTATTATAATTTCTTCTCGATATAGTTTGTTCTGTACTTTGTTAATGCGCGTAAAATTATATTTACCGCTCAGCATTAAAAATTTAATGCATTCTAATTTATGATAGCATGTAGAATAAGCTAACACTGTCGTTTCTGTTTATGCTTCAGGTGAGTGGCAGGCTGCACCCGCTGTCTCTGCAATGCCAAATAGATGGTCGATGTGCGTATCTGTCGATCGTCAATTTATCGGTTGCGGCGAATCGGATGCTGCACCCGGTGAGTGACGAACCTTCCCCACCATGGCTACCTCCCGTAGCTCACTTTGACCGATATGCTCCCAGACCAATCAGTATCCAAGTACACAGTATCATCCATATAAGCCTAGCTCTGTTGTAGTCGTTCCCCTTTCTGGTCTCTCTACCTGTAGTTTCTGCTTTGGTGCAGTAGCATGTAGATAGGGGATTGAATTATCGAGGGTGGCCAATCAGCCGCGGATCCGGGGTGTCGTTTGCGAAAAATCGACCGAAAACAGAGTCACGTTCTCCCGATGTGCATTGCGATAGGTTGTGCGCAACTTAGAAACTGAGATACGTAACGAAAAGGCTACAACTATTTATAGGGTTAATATAGAACGTAAAAAGCATCTAACTCTCTCGATGGACGATATCGAGTCGATGTTAACGATTAGTTCGCGATGAACTTAGTGGAGGCACGACTCTTTATCGTAATTCAATGTACAAAACTGCTATTAGCACGATTCTCCTCATTTTCTATTACTTAATATATTTTCTCTCGAAAATGCGCACTCGATACAGCCTCGCAAGAAAGAGAGAAAGTAAACTAGAACGATTTTGTCTGTTAATGTTATGTTTTTGTTATTTTTTTATTATTTGCGAGCAATGTGAGAGTGCGTTTATATTGTTACCACTTTCGCTTTGCTAATAGTAATTTTCGCTCATTTGTTATAAAAAGACTGTTTTATTTCATTTCGTTATTACTTAGAATTATTATTTGAAAACGTATACCGGCAGCAAGTGAGACTAATGATGGAAATGTAATTCTTTCGATTGGTACAAAATATATATATATAATATATCGATATTCGATGATTTTGTTAATGTTATATAGAAACGTTTATGATGTGCGTCTGCTTAAGTACCTGCTAAAGCGGTCAAGAGTGCGCGATCTCGAGATGGATATCTCTTTTAAAATAAATTTAGAAAGGATCTTTTAGAGAAAAAGTGAGAGAGAGAGAGAGAGAGAGAGAGAGAGAGAGAGAGAGAGAGAGAAAGAAAGAGAGAGAGAGAGAGTGAGAGAGAGAGAGAGAGAGAAAACGTTTCTTTTATTTAATCTGAGAAAAGTAAGACGAAAAGACGGATTACAAATGCGAATATTGTAATGTATGTATTCTATCTAGTACCTAGACGCCTGCTCTAAAGAGATTTGTGGCGTTATCCTATAAAGCAACTCTATTCTAGTTAATGAATGTATACGAATAGCCGCTAAGAGAGGATGTGAGAATAATACGTAAACGCAGTATTTCTAAGAGGTATGTAATGTTAATAGTTATTTATTTTGTGGATCTCTCGAAACAAATATTTCATTGCTCTGCTGTGCTGTACGTTATCAGTTTACAGGTACATAGTCCTGTTGAGGGATATAGGCGTTACCTATGCGTAGTGCTAGTTATTTGTGTAAATGTTCCGCGTGATAAATTCTTCTCTTTTTTTGTAATATATTAGGATACTAACTATTTACAAATCTGAATCCTGATTGTATGTAATCCGACAGCGACCAGGGCCGCACTAGCTGCCTACGACTAAGATTATAATATTTCGGCGTTTTTCGGGACGGTTGTCGTTTTGAACGCTATTGTAATATTACATTGATTATACGATTGCTAAAAAAAAATAAATGCGATGTAAACTTAATTCCACGTCTTACGCTTCATTGCCTGCGGCCCTGGCCGCAGCAGCTTATCCCGTACCAGATCTGCACTTTCCTTGATCCTATTATTTGTTACTTTTCCGCGATATGAATCAAATTTTAAGAATTAATACGTTCGATTATTATTACGTCGCGAATATGATCGATCTTTACATAGTAACCATATGATGATATTTTCTGAATCGACAGTAAGATATATAGTATGATTCTTTGATCTCGTTACTCTTGTCATCAACAAAAATATTACTTTAACGCGAGCGAAATTTTCTACCGCGCGTTTCGTTAACAATTCCTTAACGATATTACGATGTAGAAAGTAGAGGACGTGCGGCGCTTGCTTTACGGCACTTAAAGCACTCGTTAGGCGGTGTCATCGCGATACAGGATGGAACCGCCTTAACGGGCGCCACGTTGATCCAGAGTTGAGCTTTCCACGGACAGCCATAAGTCTCGCGACGCTCGGGGATATTAATATGTTATTGCGGAAAGACTCCCTCATGAAAGTCGACAAGGACTGCAAAAATATGTCCCGCGTGTCTCGGCGTCTCCAGGGGTGGCACACACGTTCAGCATAGCACGGTGGATGCCTCTATCGTTCGCTATTCCTATGTACGTACGCTAACACGCACGAGCATACACAATCGCGTACCCACATGTACAGACGGAAGCTCTCGTTACTATCGTACACGTAGCGGGGAGCGGTTGGGGGCAGAATTCAGCAGACGCCATTTGTATTAATGAAGCTCCCGACAATGGTGCACGCCCGATGAATTATGTACCTATGTTCGAACCGAACGAAGGTACATAACCGATCTAGGCATAAGTTTGCTATTGGTCTCACGCAACACTTCCTATTCTCTGATCCTTAGTTATAACTCCGTGTGATCCCTGGTTCTTTAATCTTAAGGGCGAAACCGATCCTCGAAAATCACGTTTTGGAAATCCTATTACACACGTGCTTTCATACTGAACGTTATTATCTCAAATCAGAAAAATTAAATTACATTTTTCGAAAATCGGTGCTGTTTAATAAAAAATGTATTAAAATTTATCCAATATAAATAAAGATAAAAATCAACTATTCAAAAATATACGCGTATATAAAATTAATTTAATCGGTTATGTATTATTGTATTAAACCGAGATAATTATCTTAAAAAAAAAATTTTTTTTAAACAGATTTGAAGGCACTAGATGTGGGTTTTATTACTAGATTTTTTTTGTAATTCTTTTGTAATTTTACGATCAAATCTAAAATTTATCTAAAAGAAATAAAATAAAACTTGTATTAAAATTTCATATTTTATACATTATTTTTAGATTATTAGTTTTAAAGTAACTTTTGATGTTTTTATCTAGTTGAAAGCATTATTTTTTATTCTGTTGTATAAACCGCTACGTTTTTAGATATGTACCGTTAACGTTGACTAAGTATCAATTAAAATTCATTCTCAAGTCGGTAAAAAACATTTTGATCAAAACCGAGAGCATTAGCTGCGTAGCTGCAATCTATTACGTGAAAAGACGTAGCGAGGCATCCATCTCGCCATGGCGCGGATAAAACGACCGCTTTACTTTGGATTACAGGGGGAACAATTTACAGCAGGCACAAGAGCACCTGTTCGTTCTTGAGGAGATGGAAAGGTAGGGACGCGCACAACGCGAGGGGTAGTCTTTTAAGGGTGTGGGAATAGCGTGCTTTGCAGACGTTGCGGTAATTGAATCCCAGTAAGTCCCTCTATATAGGTGTATTCACTTAAATGTATAACACTATTCTCCTTCCTCCGCGCCATCTTTCTTTTGCTTCTTTAATCTTTCCACCTACCTCTTTTCTACCCTGTGCAATGATTTCTCGTTGATGGTTAGATATTATGAGAAATTTTATTCACAAGTTTCTTGATTCGGTGGCTTTCTAGTGGCACAGTTTTTTGTCCTCGACTACATAATTCGTGTCTTTCTTTTAAAGTCTTTTTATCAAATTTTTATTGTTTATAAACCTCGTAATACATTTGTATTTGTTATCGAATAATTTTTCGATTCACAACACATTTTTCTATAATATATTAATGAAAAGATGAGTGTGCCACACGTTGAGAATTTTTTTTATTTCATAAGAAGGAATCAGCAATAGGTTTCGCTGTGTGAAAACTCATTCTGCAATTCTCCTCGAGGAGTCTACTATCCCAGCAACGAAATCCTGATGTACGAGCTTCACGTTTCAGCAGCTCCTTGGCTCGGGCCGACTGATATGAATGTGTTAGGTGTAGATGAGCCTAGCGTGCTCCGCCCTCATATAATTACTTCACGCTTCTCTCTCCGTAACCTGGTGCCCTCAGATACTTCCTCCCTTTTCTCCTCCTCGTGTTTCTCCTCCTCTTCCTCCTTCTCCTTCTCCTTCTCCTCCTCCTCCTCCTCCTCCTCCTCCTCTCTCTCTCTCTCTCTCTCTCTCTCGTCAGCGATGTTCTAGCGGTGTTTCTATATCGTCGTGCTCTTGCAGGGTGGTTTGCCCGTAGTTGCATGCACCGCTCGCAAATACCATCGTATCCTGTGCGCTTGGTATAACAAGGGGGTTGGAGGAGGATTCAGTCGGGTTTGAGGGGGTGTTGTGCAAAGGGGAGGTTATTAGGCAACGCAGCACCTCATCCCTCATCCACGTAACCGCGCCGCAGCGTGTATTATGTAACAACACGGAAACGAACTGTGAGGTGGTTGGTTGGCCGAAAGAGAAATGGAGAACGGGCGTGTAGGATAGAGAAGGAGAAATGCAAAAGCCTCGCTGATGTTGCTCTTGCTGCTGCAAATATTACACGTATTCGTAACGATGCGCTCATAATTCTCGGTTAGTATCTGTTATTTCCACGAGTGCTGAATCATTTTCGATTCGAGCACAAATTATATCTCCATGCGTTTTAGGAGTGCTCGTTAAGATTCGTTTGCACTAGCCAAGACACTCATACTTTATTGAGCTTTGACATTGAGTTCTCTTCTCGGATTCCTTACGAATATCGTATTTTATATTCGCTTTTATTTTGTTTCAAAACATCGACACTTTGATCAAATATTTGAATACATCTAAATTTATTGTATAATTAACAGATATGTATCAATAGGTTCGAGATTGCTTTATATTTTGTTATATTTAAATTGACTTGCACTGTATTACACATACATAAGACAATCCGATACTTCTTCGAATAGATTCAGGGAACAAATCCCACTAATATATGAATCTAGAACTTTAATAATAGCTGCTAAGTTTGGAACACATACATCTCACGGCATTATCAGAAATCTTAATTTACAATTGAGTTCTGGCGGTTTAACGGACATTTTGCGGCCAATATAATGTCTAATAATTCTAATAATTCGCCGGTTTAGAGATGAATGGTGGGAGGGAAGGGTGGTGGCACATAGGGTGAGTACGTTCCCTGGAGCCGTGCCCGGGAAGGTAGGGAAGTGAAACCGAGATGAAACGAACAAGGAGAGAGAAAGGGAGTTGCAGAGAGAAGGAGGCATGGAAGTGAGGGAGAGGAGAAGAAGGAACAGGTCGACCAAGGGTATGGGCCGAGGAAATGGAGGGAAGGCCAATTAGAGGGCGGGAAGATTTATCTGCGGGCGACGGGTGTGCGGATAGTAAGGGGTAGGTTGGTCTCTTCTGCCTAGTGCACTTGTATTATTTCTTGGTTGGACAACCCCGTTCAAGATAACGGCAACGTCCACCTGCTATTGGCTGTTCCTGATCCTTTATGAATTAGTTGTTAATTTAATTTCTCGTTGTCATCTGCATAACATGGAACAGCGTACTATTTTTTATACGTACATATATTCATATATGAATGCTAATAATTCTTATTACAAATTACAAATTAACTTAGATAAATAATATATAATAATTCAACGACAAAGTAACATGAAACGTATTAAGTTCTTAAATTCTCGATATTGATTTGCTCATATAATACCTTTTAATTGTATTAATTAATTTTAAATAAATTAAAAAAAATTTTTAACTATTATTATTGTATACTGAAGATGGCCAAATTTAGTACCAAAATGTTTATGTACTTTTAATTAAATTGTTATAAATATAAATAATTTGCGCTAACAAAATCTAGTGTGGCATATACTCGATTTTTCTTATTGCTAATAATTCTTATTATATACATATATACATATATTGTATTTAAATATTGAATCTTTTACTTTATTAAGAACATTAATTTTTTATTTTAATTTTTTTAATAGCAGAACAAAAATTCGTATATCTAAATAAATATTTTTCTTTAAATATATGAAATTATCATAAAATTTTGTCATTTAAATATTCAGTATATCATACAAACTACGCTCAAAGTAAAATTTCCTATTAATGCTGTATGTACAAATCTTAGATTATTTTAATAAGAAGTTTTGACATTTTAAGTATCTAGATGATAGGATCAAAGCATTTCTTCGGTGATATTAGTTTCTCTTTCAGTATTTACATAAGAAACATAGCCCCGTGGTGAATATATGAGGGACAATTTTATCTTGGTATAAATGATACTTGGAAACGACATAGCTTGATGTTTTTATAGATTGACACACGAAATTAGAAAAGCTAACTTTGAGAAAATTAATTAAAATAAGAGATAAAGACTTTTAATCTTTTTTGCTCAAATATTTTTAAATCTACCATAAATATTTAAATATTAACAATATGGATGAGATTGACAATAAAAAAATTAAGCTTTAAATTTATATATGTTTTGAATAACAAAATTATCATTATTTATTTAATTTTAAATTTATTATAGATTATATTAATTAAATTTTTATTCTAAATTTATATATTAAAATATTTTTTATGTGTCAATCTTTTATATATTTACTCGTATTTGTATTACAAAATTTAAAGAATTATTATCTTTAATGTGATACTAAGAAATACAAATATAATCACAACTTTTTAAAATAACAGGCATTACTAAATAAGCAAAATTAAGGAAACTATTATACATAAATATATTAAATATGACTTTTAACCTCGAGATTTCCTTCAACGGAAGCTTTTTGAATTAATAGATTTTACTTGTAGTCTTTCTCGTAAGATTTTCCAGCACGAAAACCTTGAAATTTGTAGAGAGAGCAATGCATGTTTTACATTTTAAAATTAGAATTGTGACTTAACGGGACTGACTGACCAAAAATGTTTGCGGAAGCGTGACAATGTCAGTGATCAGGTCGTCACGCATTAAGAATTTTTTTTAGTCAAAAAAAACGGGACTGCATCGACCGTTAAAATTAGAGGGGAATAGACCATGCTGTCAAGGCTGTACCATTTTTAACGTGGCTTTGAAATCAGCGGCGGATCTCGTAAATCTAGAACTACGTGGGAGATAACTTTGTGTCGGCTTGTTTTACGTGCTACAAATATTTTTTTTTCTTTCTTCACGAGAAGGAAGGAAACAAGTCTGCTTTGTTCGAAAAATTAAACTTCACCTATATACTTGACTGTATCTGTAAGCTTGTTTAGAACTAATGTATTGTTTGAGATCCATTTCTCAGAGATTTTTGACACGATAAATCGTAATAATTTACTTCATTACAAATAAATATAAGATATGTGTATCTATAATATATACAGTCTCATATATTTATAACATATTTATTTGTTTGCATAACTATTTGACTTCTTAATTTTCACATTGATAAAGTTGCCTTTTACGATTGAAAAAAGAAGTATATATTTTCGAAAAATTTTTCGTATAACTAAGATTCTTAATAAAATAATACCTTAATACACAAAACGGCAAATGGAGCATCATCGTGCTAGCGTCGAACGTAAGAATACAAAAATGAAAGTGGATAGTACATCATTCACCCTCTAGATAGGAAGCAGAGAAGTAACTGCAATTGTGAAACAAAAGGCATGATAATTGTATTCGCCCCCTGGGGAATAAGAAAGGGTGTGCGTAAGAGGAATGGGAGAGGCATAGCGGGAGTTCATATTAAAGCGCGAAGAAACGTCACGTTAATTTGTAATCGCTTTTGCGGTTGGCTGATAGCCGCGTCTCTATTGAGTGGTTTGGAGTCACGGCAAAGGGCTGGTCTTCTACCAGAATGTTCTATAGGGGAGACCATGATGGTTATGCAGATCAACGTAGGGGGGGTAGTGCGGTGGCTGACAGCGGTATAATAACTTGCCCCCGACATTCGTTTTGAAATAACGTTGAAATAAACCATAATCCTTTCCTCCCTTCCTAACGTGTCTCGTGTATGGTATAAAATTATTCATGCAACTGCGCCGACTGTGACGAAAAGCGCGACTATTCTGCGAACTATTGTATAATAACATCGTGTAACAATATTTAGCGTGTAACAATAGTTTCGAGCGAAACGGTATAACGAATCTTATTTATTCGGTAAATAAATCACGTTGATAGTTGCAGAGATCGCAATTTTTTCAATTCTTATCGTGGAAGCCTAACAGTAAGAAGTTTCAATCTGTGAATAGATGGCAGTTTGCCAAAAGAGAAAGGAGAAATGTTCGTTTGGTGAGTTTGGAGTTAGATTTCCGTGTCTGCTGAAGGAAAGCGGGGTGGGAAAGATAGAAAGTCAACTGGCAACAGCGTGCACGTGATGTATCGCAGCATCGAGCATTCGAGCATTGGCCAGAGAAGAAAAAGATCGAGAAGTGAAAGAAGTTAAAGTAGAGGACGGTGAACCGGGTCCAGGCGACGAGCGGGGGATACAGTCGAGTCGATCCTAAAGGTTGGGAGGAGGGAGGCACAGCTACTTGGGCCACCGACTAGGAAGGAGTAAAATAAGGGGTTGCTCGGCGCCGCCGCCCCATGCTTGGCTTGCAAACCGACTTCCGTCCTCCGCGTGCGAGTATTCAGACGCCGGCGGCGTTTTTACCAGAACGCGAAGCTCGGGCGAAAAAAGAAGCGAAATATATAGAGCGCGCGCACCTCCCGCGTTCTAGAGCGTCGCGTCGGGCTTTGGGCTTGGCTAGAGCCAGCCAGCTATCACGGCCTCGTTCTGTATACGCTCGTACGCGACGGGACGGAGTCTATAATATATCTCCCGCCTTATCTGCCGCACGCTGTTTACTGCCCGATAGACTTCGCAGATAGGAGGACCCTGTATCACCGCCCCGCGAGAGAGTCGAGTCACTTACTTTTATATATACGTTGTTACTTACGTCAGTGAGGAGGGGGAGGGGAAGGGGGAGGGGGGAGGGGCGTGCGGGAGGGAGTCCGTGAGACAAGTTGGAAAATACTGATGGCCATGGTGAGATACGGGCGACGACCGTCGCCGTCGCGGCTATGCGCGAGCTACGGCCTCTTCGAGGAAGTCGCTCTCGCGTCCGTCATGAAAAATGATTTAACCGAATCTTGATGTACCCTCCTAGAACCCTTGAAGATGGCGGTATTTTCATCCATTCGCTTACAACGCTCTGCTGTAACAGCACATTTTTCATTAATTTTCAAATATTCTGATTTCTCTTGGACGCATCTTTCGTAATCATCTCTATTGACGAAACCTCGTGCATCTTGGATAGTCTTGTATTTATACACACGATTGCAATTACCTTCTTATAATTTGTAATCAACGCCACTAATATCTTTCACGGAGCAATAAATGGAGTAAAACGAACGCAAAAGCGTAATGCACGTTTTACCTTTCTTTATAGATTTTCTTAGTACGGTCAAACTGAATGTTCAACTGTACTTAATATTCATAATTTGTTCATAATTTCTTCTACCTGAATGTCACTTACTTTAAACTCATTATTTACTAGTCCCGTCAGACCGTATTTCTTGAATTTATTGAGAATTTAATACCGGATTGAATTTTGGTTAGCGGCACTTAATCACTGTTTTAGCCAGCAAAGTTCCGCCGTTAATCTCCAGCCTTTCGACTGATACGATTCAGCGTTTTCTCGTCGCGCGCGCAGTGTAATGAGAGATGTACGAGATTGTACACTGTGTCTGAAACTATCGCAAATAGAGAGAGAACGAAGCTTCGAATGTCGTTGTACACTCGCGGACAAGATATCAAAGATATACAGCGAGAGGACAAGCGTTCGTCCTCGCACCGGAACTTTCTTCGTTCCGGCTGCTGATTGACGAGCCAAGTTTTCTCGTCCCTTGAATTTGGGTCGGGATACACCTCTTCTTTCTTTCTCTTTCGTTGCCCATCTCTGTGCTTAGTTTCCATCCTATCCCTACTCCACCCTCTTCCTGCACGTTGCGGTATACGAAGCGAGCTATGACACGGGACCCTTGGTAATTTCGTGGCAAGTTTTTCCTGCCCGACGTATCGTTCGGTACCTCATGAAAGTTTGATGACGAAAGCAGAAGTTAAGAAACTACATCGTACTGTTTGGAGGTGTACCAATGCCACGTTTCTGTGCGACCAAGTGACTCGACTTTGTAAGAAGTCCTTTGCGTCCTCGGCGAATAACTTATTTGTGCAGTAAAAAATGGCAATCTCTTGGTCGCGATATAAATCGTCGAGAACGTTTCGCGGACGTAAAATAAGAATGTAATTAAGAATGATTACTAGCGACGATGTTTTTACATAAAAAAAAAAATATATATAGAATTAAAAAGTTTTATAATAAATCTTTCAAAGTCGCGCATCACAGGGTTTGCGACGTGAATTAAATCGAAATCCAAAAGCCTTTGCGTGAGACAACCGCCATATTTGGCATAGAGAGAAAGACAGGCACTAGGGTGAAAAGGGAGAATCGTTTCTCCCCATTCTTACCGGAAGGGCCACTTGGAGCAGCTGTTATACCGCCGTCGATCGCACTTTGTTAAACCAACGGGGGGGGAATAAGCCGAAGCAAGTTTTTCCTATCTCAAAACATTCCTATTTTAACTATCAATTTTTCGATGATAACCTCAGTATTAATCGAGCATGCGATCGATAAGTCTTTTAGTGCATCGTGATTTCATTTCTTGCACTATGCGTGCGTTTAGTTTAATTAACTTTTGCAACCGTCAACTCTCTAGGAGTTGAATTTTGTGTGTCTTCTCTCTTACGTTCTTATAGGGTGGTATTCTATCAAGTAATAGTATACGTTTCTGTTGAACATCCAATGTAGAGTAGTACTGATTTGGATTCAATGCGATGAGTAAATAGAGAAACGAACTTGCAGTGTACAAATGACGCAGGGAATTCTTTTTGAGCTAACGCGCTGCCCTCCGTATTTACAGAATGGCGCCAAGGAATTCTGGACTCATCATTTATGAATCATCACCCGTTGGCAGTACCAGAGAGAAAGAGAGAGAGAGAAAGAAAGAGAAAGAGCGCTTCTGGAGTTGAATAAAATACAATTTAATTAATTAATGCTTGTTATAGATTGTTAATATATATGTACAATATTTATATATTGTCAAAAATTACAGTAAGTATATAAAGTATATTTTTCTTCTCAAACGTATATTAATTATATAGGTATATGAAAAGAAAATAAGTAAAATAAAATGTGTTTGATATTATTTATAAATCAATAAATGATTACAACACTTAATAATATATTAAAGATCACTAATTTATTCTTTATAATACCATAGTATTTAATTTTTACGAACGAAATTCTCACTTTTATAAAACGCAGAGTCTTCTACGATCTTTTTTACATCTCTGTTAATAATATCTTGATTTGATAAAGAATAATTGCGAATAACTGAAATATGATAATAAATGTGAAATATCATGAGAGGACCGCAGAAAGTGCCTGGGTAGCTTGCGATCCCTCATCGTACAAAGCCTTCGATAAGGCCGCTATTGGAATCTCGATAGAGCAGGTGGAACGAGGGAGCCGGCAGGGGAGGGTGAGTTGAGCTGAAGATCGGATTTGAACCGTCTCGAGGGAGAAGGGCGAATAGGGACCCTCAGGATATGAGAGGAGTGGAGAAGAAGGAAGATTTTGACGGTGTTTGTGCACGTTTCGGCTCATGTGTGCGCTTGTACGCGCGTTTCTGCGTGAGTGTCTTGGTTCTCCGGGGATAAAATGTAGATGGATGAGCCATAGATTTATACCAATCCCCGTAATATCGTATCTACGCGGAGCAGAAGAGAGGGGATAGCAGAGGACGAAGGGTGAAGAGTAGTTAGAGGGGTCTGTCAACGCTACGCCATGATGCATTGCGATCAGCTGCTGATAGCACATCAAAGATTTATTAAAGAGCTATTTACGGTCTGTTTCTGCCACGAATGGTCAATAGAAAGGAAAAAAAACTGCGCATACATGTAGCTCATTTTAGCATAGTTTTCTAAATTTATCATCGCGAGATGGAAATTTGTGTGACGGACATTTATATAAAATTTTCTTCAAATCACGATGTTTAGATGCGGAGATCAATGCTGTTCATTAAATCGGTAGTGACGTTTACGTTATTAGTTATATTACATCGCGATGGTAAAATACACCATTGCAAAACATAATACTCGGAGCGATCCAGTATCCTTTCGCTTCACGTATTGTGGAAAGAGTTAGGAAGTCATTGAAAAAGAGAGGTTTTGTCAGAATACAGGATATACCGGCGAGGATTCGGTCGGAATTGTGATGAGGTGGTGGAGAGGGGTAAAGGACGGAGGAGGGAGAAAGTTAGGGTAGGGATGGAAGCAGATATATATCCACGGCAATGCGTTACGGGTTCAGCTAAATCCGCCATGATGAATGTGTTGGCGGGAATAAATCCGCAATGCACACCCCCACCACCTTCATCCTCCACTGTACCACCTCCCCCCTGCCGCCGCCACCTCTCACGACCCCCTCGTACCCCCTTACGCCATCTTTCCCGCCCCTTAACGACTCGTTCTCATACACTCTCAAAATGCATCTCTCTCTCACGTGATTTTAACTTTAACTCTTCTTTGTCTATTTCCCTTTCCTTTCTTTCCTATTCTGAATGCATCTTCATATTGCAGCAACTGTAACTGAGCTTGTGTTACTGTTACCTCCTACAGCGATTTTATGACAAAGTTGCGCGCGCAAGAGAACTTTTTTTTGTGCAGCTCTTATTTTTTACATAAATATTTAAATTTAATCATTAATGTAACATACAATTGCAAGATATAAATTAATTGCAATATAAGCAATATAATTTAAACACTTTCGAAATGTTTCACGTTGTCTTAAATTTGCAAATTATAATTTATTACGATAAATCTAATGTACAACTTCTTAAAATCATTTGCTTAAATTGAAAATAATATAGGTATGTCACGTGTTTAATTGTTAGAATTATATAAAATATCTTCATTTTCCAATACATGTATACTTTTCATGTATATGTATATAATTACCACATATAATTTAAGATTGTTCTAATAATAATTTATGACACAACTATTATTCAATAATTCTTTTGTAAATGTTATTTTATTTTTGTGTCAAAGATTTTTATATATAAAAGATCTTTAGCCGGGTTACTATGATCAGTACATGCTATTACAGTATATCGTATATTGTGGCGCCCATGATGAAGCTGTATAGCATGGTTGGATGTAGCGCATGCGTGTCAACGCACGTGACCACGCACACATGGACAGAATGCGCTTGATCACGCTCTTCGCGCGCGCGCGCAAAAAAAAAAGAGAGAGCACCGTCGTTTTATTTATATATGTCTGTACAGGGCAGGTAGACATTTATTAGGATTTATCGATCGTATTATTTCACGTCCCAGCATGCCTTTTTGTGTACTCGCTTTTAGTATAAGATGCAATAAGTGCGTGATAGAAGAAATGTAAATCAGAGCAGCAATGTGTTGAACACGAAGCATAAGACGGTAGCTGAATATCGAAAATACCGATGGTGTAAAATATAAATCTTAAATAATAATTGAGATATTGCGGGATTAAGGAAGAGACGTTTTTTAAAGATGAACAATAAAAATTGTCACTCTGAAGTTTAATATCTTTCTTCGGGTACGTGTAGTATATTATCTCACTTTACCATCAATCTATATTGATATACACAGCATTTCTTATACAGAATTTATTTTTACATTAATGTTATAGAATATTGCAAAGAAAAATATTGAAATCATACGAAACACGCATTTTTATTAGAAAATTAGTAAATAATTTTATTCAAAACGGAGGATATTTTTTTGTGGCAATTAAACGACAATTAAATCGTATGCGCGGCGGAAAGTAGGCTTATTTCAAGCTAGTTCAGAGAAAGCAGCAGGAGACGGTCCAGAAGGAGAAGGAGAGGGTAGAAGAGGAGGAGGGAAAAGCAGGAGACGCAAGCTCAGACACACCGGTCGGGTTATTTATTGTAACGAGGACTTATGGCGACAGATTTAGGAATTAGGGTATCGCAGCAGGCCCGGCCCCTAGCAAGGGTTTCCATGGAGAACCTGTGCGATACAAACACGTAGGTGTATTCCACGGCATACAAATACGACGTCCTAGGGCATCCTACTCGTGAGCACGTATGGACCCACGTGATAGCGCAATAATCCACGAGGATTATCCTCCGTGTTCAAGCGAGCAGGCGGCGAGTGAGGGACTATTTGGCCACCGAACTGGCCGAATATTCGTAACGCCGGCGGATACTGGCCGGAAAATCTGGCCGGAAATATTCACGATTCTGCTCTGTCTCCGCACAAATATCCTTTTTCCTAACTCGGTTTGGAACAGCGACTATTTTCCATCAAAATATATGAATTCTAGTCGAAAAACCAAAAACTCGCCGCGCCATACCCGCGACGATCCTTGTTAATCCCGTTAGGATTTAACCTTCAGAGAAAGTTTAATACAAAGTTTTAAATCAGATAACTGTGAAATATATAGCCTGCGAGAATCGTAAATCAACACTTGTCTTGTCGGAAAGTTAAACCGATACAATTTTGTATGTAACTACGAGCGTCGAAAGCGGGGACTGTAATGTAAAAGCGTATACTCTCTCATTATCTCTTTATTATAATGCAAAAAATGATCTTTGAATTATCGCCGTCCTGCAGAGTCTCAAGTTATTTATAAATTAATGTCTCTTTATATACGCGGTGACTTGCTGTGACTAAAATCAGATAATCGATTTGTAGTGCGCAAATAATCGCGCGTATAAACGATGCGTTCCGTACGAAATTAAACCGCGACATTGCTTTGAACGTACGTCATGACTCATCCAGAAGAAACTGCGACATGATGATGGCCGTACCAGATGGAACCAGCGAGGGAAGAGAAGAAGGCACGAAAACCGCAAGCGGAACGGAACCACGAGTCTTAGGCAAGAGCTCTGCATGCACGATGAGTAAAGAGGATAAATAACTGACTGCAATAAGCTCGCATGAAATTATGAATCCCTGTCAACCCTGGCCTCCCGTCTTCTATATCGCGTATCACAGAACCAACCCTCTCGCTTATTATTTTTTCGGGGAAAGATGGTGCGCGGGCGATGGCTTAAACGGGGATGGGGAAGATTACAGTGCGCGTCACGTGCCCCAAGTGCCATCAAACTATGAGTTCGGGGGAATACGGTAAATTTTAAATAGCACGATAAAATTTAATGAAAATGAAAGTAATCGTTGACGTATATAATATAAGCACGTGTTAATTTGGAAGCGTGCCATGCTCTTTCAATATTTCATTTCAATTATACCAAACGAATTGTACCTTGGATATTTGATACCGACGAAATGTATATATATACGAGTACGCGGAATCACAAAGAGCGCGGAAATGCGTATCGAGCCGATACGAAGTTTTATACATGTACGAGCGTGTGCCCAGCAGGTCACGCGACGTATAGATGCTAGAGTATAAAGGTGATTTATACAAAGTCTCGCAGGATCAACAACCCGGGAACTGTTTAGTCGATGCATCTCATATTTATTTATTGGTGGCTGGAGTGGTCGTAGTCGCGGGATTCTGGCGAGTGCACTCGGGTGAGGGCAACGCCTACCGACGCCGGCAGTCAGTGTACATTTCCTTTTGCTCCTTTTTCAAGGCTCTGCGATTCCAAGCGGCAGCCTGAATCGAGATAGGAACCACGGAACCGGCGGGAACAGTTGCGAGACGAGACGCGACGGAGGGAACAGGGAGAATAGGAGTAAGGGCGGAAGTGACGCCGGCGCCTCGACGGAGCCGAAGCAGGGCGCCGCGCCGGTGCGCTCCGATGCCTTCTATCGCGCGCTTTCCTCTTTCTGCCAGCACTATGTCTCCGTTACGTCATCTCTTCGATTCGCTTCTCTCTCTCTCACCCCCGTTGTCCCTCCGTAGCGACTGTTCCCAAATTCGAACGGAACGGATATATTAAATGTGAAAATGATGGGAAATTCGATCATCGTGAAATACGAAATCTTGCTCGTACGATCGTTCCTTTTTTTTTTATATATATATAACTTTCCTCTACTAGTGAAAAATTGAAGATATAATTTTCAGACTGATTTGAATGTGTCGACGATAACTCTACTTTATATATTGCTTTCTACCGTGAGTTTCGAAAAAAAAAAAAAAGATGACAAAAAGTGACAGTTACTTGAATGTTCTCTTCGCGACGAATAATCAATCGTCACCGGCGCCACGATACATCGAGAACATTTAAAGTGTTCGTGATCGTGATTTCCTGGCTCGATACGTGTTTGCAAACGCGTACCGCATCAAAGGCGCCTTCTTATTATGTGCGACCAACTATCGCCTGCAATTTCAATTTTACCTACCGTATGTCACACCGATGCGAAGTGTCGAAAAGATAACATAACGATCCAACTTTTCTTGCGTATAACTATAACTATACGGAGGGCTAGTACATTACATTTATCTCACAAGGATTATATATTTTATGACATCTTTGGACAATGCAATAATTGAATCAGCTGTAGCTACATATTTCGTCCGCGCGCGGTCTTACGACCGTTTTATTAAGAGATCCCTTTACAATTTCGCTCACCAAGTTGGAATGCCATTCCTGAACGTGGCATATCTATACCCTATGTCGGCACGTATGGCAGTCACGAACTCTTCACACACAACACGCAGTTAGAAGTCACCTCGCGCGAAGATGCCCGCTGTATCGATACGAGACTCGTCCGTATACGTACACAAAGTTCGCAACACGCATCTTGTTCTGCTCCCTCACCTTTTCCACTTCGTGTCGTTTGTACCGTTTGACACATGGAAGATTAACTACGGGCACGTAGTCTCATCTGTCTATCTCACAGCGTGTAATCACATGTACGCGACTAAGTGCATCGCAAGAGCAATCAGCGCCGGCCACCGCTTTGACTCAGCTTTGATTAATTGAATCAATCCTAAGAGACACGAGCATATACTTGTCAGCACGCACGCATATATACTTATACATGCATAATAATGAAAACAAAAGGCACACCTGCTCTGTATCTCTTTTTATTCTTCTCCAACCCCTAACTACTTCTCTCATTATTATTTTATTATTGAATCGATAATTGAGTGAACAGTTGACAATATTTGGTAAGAAACGCGTGGAGATATATAATTTATGTAATTTATTCGAGTCAATGTAATCAGATTATATTGTTATTAATACAATGACATAATAAATAATGCTTAAAACGCAGACAAATATAATTACTCATTAAGCTTCAGCATGAAGGGACGCTAATTAATAGTCAGTAATTAAATTCACTATTTTATGAATGCGATTTGACGTTTGTAATTTGAAAATTAAAACATGTAATGAATGACGTCGGATGTACGGGATATTGTAAATTTAATAATCGATCGCTGGACTTCTTATGCAGCATTATTAGAAAGAAAAAAAACGTAAATATCATCAAAACCCGTAGAACGGTAACATTATTAACGAACGTTTGTTAGCCCAATCGTTTGTTTGTCCCCCCAATCACATTACACGGTTGGCCCGGTTCGCCGGTAATTAACAGGTAATTATTTATAATGGAACAATGGAATTTAAATTAATAGTTTAGTTTCATTAATAACTGCGCGTAATTTCAGCCCCGTGTGTGTCAGTGCTAAATAAAATATATGAACCGGTGAGCCCGACGCCGCATTACGGTCTGGTAATGTGCGTGCTGCATCACAAAACAGCGCCTCCGCCGCCTCCGACCACCTCCACCAGCCATCTCCACGCGAACCCGTCGCGGCCCTGCCGGTATTCACCCCCGACGCACACCCCCC
>NW_017276357.1:904329-992290 GCF_001594065.2 Cyphomyrmex costatus | reverse complement strand
GGGATGCAATGCACGCGTGCCGCGAGGACGCATATATGCATGTACATGCGCGAAAGATCGTCGTGTTCGCGCGACCGTCGTGTGAATTGCGCGATGCATGCCAGCAGGTTGTTGAAGCTCGCCACCCGCGTATGGCGGCCAAGAAAGAAAACCTGACGTATTATCGTAGGAAAATTAACGGATTATTACGCAATTATTTGTGATTATTAAGTATTCCGATAGCGATTAAAGATATACGTTCGACCTCTACATACTATCTACCAAGAGGTAATTTAAATTTAGTTAACTTGTGCGTCCTGTCTGGTTAAGAATATAGATCGCTTGCGCGTGGCTGAATCTTATATAAGGCACTAATGCATTATCCTGACTATGCCGAAAGAGGCTTGCCTGGATACGGTGCATGCAAGCTCGCGGACCGGAATGGAGTCGTAGGATAGCAATTTCGACCGAGCAGTAATAAAGCACGTCTGCGCGCCGAAATCCTGATGAATGGGCGCGCTTAGGCTTGAAATGGAGAAGCGACGAGCCCTCGCACTTACTCATTCTGCTGTACTCCCCTCTCTTGTACCTCTCGCTCCTAACTCTACCTCTTTTTCGCTTTTCTGTTACATATATATATATATATTCCATTTATATTTGAACTCGTGGTTTTTTCCGCTTTCTATAACCGAGCTTCGCGCGTTTCAAATTGAGCTTAGTTTTTAATTCATATACATATATTCATTGCACAATTTTTGTATCTCTATGAAATTGTATACAAATTATTTCTGTAAATTTTAATTATTGACTTATTAGTTCAGTTGCATAATATTGCTAATTTTATAATCGTAAAATACAAGTAATTTAAAAAAAGAACCCTTGATTTGCTGTTACAATCATCTGCAGCATGTAGTCGCCAGATAAAGCCCTAAAAACAATTGAGATTTATATACATACAGATACGTGGTGAAGTAGAAAGATTGTCAAGGGAGGTGAACGGTATTGGACGTTGTGAAGCTCAATAAATCTGTTCATCCCGAATTGAGAATGTAAAATATATGCAGTTCGTGTCTGTGAGGACGCGAACGGAAATTTATCAGTACCATGCTTTCGATGGACAGGTACTGGTTCTAATTTATTCGTCCGTTTCGCGGTCTTGAGCCCGACAGTATTCACGCTTAATTCTGACTGTTTTATTAAAACGATATTTTGTTATGAAATATATATAATTAAACAATATACTAGTTAAAGATATTGCATTACACTGCACATATCCGTGTAGTTATCCATTAACGTCGATACATTCACATTATATATACATACAAAAGGTATACGAATAGATTGGATGATTGATAAAAATATCGCAATAACATTCCAATTATTTAACAAGGTACTAAATTTTCGACCTCTGCATAGAAAGGTTTTTATAATATAAGAAATCTCGTTGGTAAAATTATTATCTTATAAAAGGATGTCAAAATGTGTGGGACGAAAGCTTGAAAATAATATTATTAATTGTATTCGACATTTTCACGTATAAGATCCATTAGGATACACTCTGCAGCAAGTTCACCTGGAGGTTACAGGCGGCAGCTAGTACCTATAGCGGCAACTTCTGGGCCTCTAAATCAGCCTCTGTGTCGTGATTCATGGAGGGCAACCTCTTGCCCCTTTCTCCGCTCACTCCTCTTGAGCACCCCTGCCCCTTTACCCCTTCTGTGTTTCCTCCTTACTCCACCCGCTTTCCTCGCCCTCTTACGACTCCTTCGGCAGTGACCTCTTGGACGACCCTTTTACCACCATGTTCCTACCTTCCACAGCTTCCACCAATCGTCCACGATCTTTAGCTTATGTGCTGTACAATTTTTTATCTGTATCTTTTATTTTTTTTATTTTATTTTTTATTTTAATTGAGATTCAACTTAAAAATTTATATGACAAGTTTATAGAACAAAATATAATAAAAAGAAATATTATAAAAATATACAAGTAATTGATATTGAAAAAATTAGTTTACTACATAAGAGTTCGAGAGAAACTTTATGAAATTTTTATTAATATTATATTCGCAATATTATTGATAGTAATCTGCAATGTCTTAAGCTAGACGTGGTGATACATTATAGAATTAGCGCTTGATAACGCAGACATAAGATATTAGAAGTACAGCAGGTTGTGCACCTTCATAAAATATGCCATTCCGTGAAATCCCACGAGATATCTGTAGAAGAAGGCTATTTTCGAGCTCATTGAATAGACAGCCATGATTCTATGACCACAGAGCGTGCCAACTCCATTGTAGCGCTCTTCACCATTTTAGTCCTTTATTCTCTTTCCTACTGAACGCGTATCTCGTATATCTCGGCATAGTAGTTTGGCTTTAAGGCCTGTACAATCTAATGACAACGATGTTCGCTGCCATTTCTTCACGAGAGGTGTCGAAAATTAATTTTTTTTATCTTATAAAATATCCTCTCTCACTATTTTTTAAATAATTTTAATTTATTTAAATATCTGACAATTTAATATTTGTGTCACAGCTCAAAAGTTTAACATTGAATTTTTTGATCATTTTGGTGCAAATATGACTTCTTTTCAGGTTGACTTATAAATTGAATAGTCATTATTGTAAAACATCTTATTTCTTTTGTAATTATATTTATTATGATACACAGGTATAATAAAGTAAAAAATCTTACTAAAATTATTTTTGAAACGCAGCGCACAAGAAAAGAATTTTCCAAAAATCTGAAATTATCGTATCATTGTTATCATAACTTTTCATTACATACAGCATTAGATACAATGAAGATGTATTATGTGATGGATGTGACGTAAACACGAGATAGTATTTTCTAATTAACGGATCTACTTCATTTAGGGAGCAGACTCAATTATATCGATACCACAGAGGCGTAGAACTGATTCAATCCAACCATTCGCGCTTGTACCATGTCGTTGTGTGCATAAGCGGATATGTACACGAATATATGTTGGGTGTGCGTTCACGCGCCCTTGTACATGTATATAGCTGGAAATACGTAAGGAAGCAGGGCATGAGCAATGGCTGGCAGCGCTCCGTAATAATGTTGTCTTCGTCGGCTCGTTTTATTTGCCCACGGCACAAGAATGTAGCCTACAGTCCGCCTCAAAATTCATACCTGTGTTGCGCAACGCGATTGGTCCGTCGGAATTTTTTATACTTGTCCGATTTCTTCACGAGAACACATTTCAAGAATTCAAAAATCGAATTTAAGAAAACATAGATCTATACACGCATATTTAAAAAAGTAGAAAGTTCATAAAATATTAAGCACCATTGATTTAATGACAAATGAATACAAAGTATCGAAAAAGAATGTTAGTTATTTTCAAAATTTAAATTCATAGAGAATTAGATTTGATTAATGTACTTATATGGCGATTATAAATTATCGTGTTATGGCATATAATTCTCAAATCTATCTTGTAATATAAAGTACACGGTAGAATATCTGACAATCAAAGCGCTCTATATAAAACGATAGCTTATACGAAGGATAACAATGAGAATTGGCTCATGCAAAAACATTAAGCGGTGTATCAAGCAGGAGGAAGGGAAATATAGTAGGCACGGGAAAACGAAAAGTGGGATGGGCGAACTGATATCGTTGCGGTATTCCAGAACAGGCAAGAAGGCAAGGAAACGAGCACCGCCAGGCAGATAAAGTGGAAAAATCGTCACCATTCCTTTCGTCTCCTTTGGAATCCTTGGAGTAGATGTAGGTGGGATCGGGTGGAGTAGCACCGAAAAAGTATAAATTTCTTTAATGGTGCTAATAATTTCATATCGCATAATTTACTTACTGCGAAACGTAACGCCAGTAGCTACCAGAGGCATTAACGAGGAGCCTAATATTTATGTTGGTACTCCGGTCCTCCGCCACCCAGATAACACCCTTGCTTTCAACCCCCTCTCCCAACCCCCGCATCGTCCCCCTCGGGCATCCCTTTACCTCCGTGTACCACCGGTAGAAAGTCTCCCTCGGTCGGTTTGCGACGCGCCTTCGCATCTTCGTAACTAGATAAAAAAAAAAGAGGAAGGTGCTCCCTTTTCCTTCTCGAGATAAGTAGAACCTGCCACGGCTTGCTGGCTCTACGATCGACCAAGGACAAAGGAGGAGAGCAACGGACGAAGTACTGGTGATTTAATGCACGTTTCTTTTAAGGGGAAAGGTTAAGGACAAAGGAGGAGAGCAACGGACGAAGTACTGGTGATTTAATGCACGTTTCTTTTAAGGGGGATCAACCCCCTGTCTCGATATCAGGAGGCATTACGTAAAACTTTGCGTTAATTTGTTTGTGGTTGGCAATTTGTGGGCAAATCAAGTATTATACACACTAAATTTTTGATTATGTGTACATCGCAGTTATCATTAATATTTCGAATATATTTTATTATTCTCTCTCTCTCTCTCTCTCTCTCTCTCTCTCTCTCTCTCTCTCTCTCTCTCTCTCTCTCGTTCTATTACCAATGAGAAAGTGGTACGCGTGTTTCTACAAGGCTATCGCCTTCGGTAAACCTATACTTGCAGTGACAATATTTTTCTCGCTAAAATTCGGTTCTTCTGCAACCTCTGTTGATTTTTTAGATCCGGTAATGTCCTCGGATAAGTGGGAAACTCTTATCTCCCTAAGTGCATTACCAGCACCGCATACATTACTCCTTTACACACTTTCACAGGTATTAAGTACATACAACCGTGAGGAAGTTTATGAGAGGAGGTTCTCAACCAGAATATTTTAAATGTATGCAAGAACACGTTCCGCCCTTCTCCTAAAGCAACCACTGCGAAGTAATCTCCCTTTCATCGTCATGAAGAACTGACTCATGTCATCGGCCTCTATAGAAGCGCATATCTACCGTCTGATGTCTATCCATCATCGCAAAAATATTTAAATGAAACGCGCGGTAATCAACATCGCATAAAAAGAAATTAGATGACTTCTGAAATATTAATGAAAGACAATTGATGAGTATCGATATAAATTTTATTGCACGCTTCATAGAATGTAACTGTGCGGGCAGTCGCCAGTATGGCGATGGCAATGTCTCGCAACTATCAAAAGTGTCCGGTATGATATTCTTCTTTGAACCGCTAATGTGACAGACAGCGTATTTCGCGACCATCCACGCGGGACCACGATAATAATAAGTTTGTGTAGAATTGTGGAAATGGTGAATGTAAGCAACGACGCAGCGGAAAGCATTGGAGCAATGATGAGGATTCGGAAGAGTTGTGGAAATACCATCCTCGTTCAAACCCCTCGTGCTTTGTATTCTCTCCTTGTCTTATTTTCTTCCATTTCTCGATTCTCCTGTTGCCTTCGAGAGAAACCGACCGGGTGAAGAATAAGACACCAGACACATATTTTACGCCGGAGCTCTTCACGGATGGGGCAAAGCGTACACGGCGAACGACGACGTCGCGTTTCTGAGTTATCGTTATATGAAGTAGTACTCTAAAATGTGTATGCATCCGCGTTCGGTATTCCTTTGTCGAATATAACGTGTAGCTCTCATTTTACGGCAAGTAGAAAAGATAGTAATTTACTAAAATATATATACTAATGTGCAATTTAATTTTAATAAAAACTGATATATATTTATTTTGCGAGTTGAATATTTTATATACTGTATTAAGAGATTTATCATTTTTGTCTAAATAACTAAATTAAATCTTTTTAAAAGAGAAAGAGAGAGGAGAAGTTAATTAATGGGAAATTATTGTTAAATTACATCTTGTAAGTGATTATTTAATTATAAATTATATATTTACACACGCACACACACACACACATATATATGTATGTATTTTACATTGTTTCTTTTTTAAACACATTTCAAAAAATCTTGAAAATTTAATTATATCTTATAGTATATAATTTTTATAAATTTTATATTTTAATATAATATATAATAATGTAATTTATAAATGTTTAATATATTATATTTATTTCTCAAATATAATCGCATTTTTGGAAGTGACAGGCAAATTCATACAAGCGTCAATTTCATTTTTCATCTAGTTTCCACGCTCCATTTTCGATTTATGATATACGATATCATTGTCATTTATTTGTTTTCTATTCCATGCAAACAATGCATTGATCCTAATAAAAATTGAATTACGCAATGAATTCTGACATACCAGGTAAACAATCTCTCTCTTTAAAAAAATGTAGCTGAAATCTGTGAAAATTATCATGCCACATCAATAATTATTTATAAATCAAATTTCTTTATTAGAACAGAAAATATTATACTTTTAACAATAAGTCTTGAACACATGTCCTTCTAATGCAACAATATTTACGCACATAAATACAACATAATTTGTTACAATCATTCGAAATTACGTATGTTTACATGATACAAATTCTTCGTTTAACCTATCGAGAAAATTTTTGCCGTTTCGATATGTCACAGAAGTTATCTATTTTGGTGACGGCAAGGTGAGATAGAGGTAAAACATCGCAGCACGAAAGAAGCGCGAAGAATGTTAATACGAATATTATGATTTATTGATGGAACATCGGTCTGTAAGACTCCAGGGGTTGTTCGGCGTGCCTGCCAGTGTCCGTAAGGGTGGCAAAATGAAGAAAAAGAAGAATAAGAAGGTGGAAACCCTGAGGGTACCGTTGCACACGTATACGCATGCACACGAGAGCGAGCCTATACAGATATACGTACACACACACACACGCACACATATATATATATTTACCAGCTCACGTGAGTAACGTAGGGCAAGGCGTTTTTCTCGGCCCGCCTGAGCCGCCAAAGATTTATTCTCAGATCCCGTAAGACAAATGGTAAGATTGTGTCCAAAATTTTAACAGCGCATTTGGGTGAACACGTCCCTGCAGCGCGAAGATACTCTACGACTGCACAACTGCTACAAAGAATAAAAAGGAGGAGGGTAAAAAGAGAAGGCAGGGGCGCGGATGGGCAGGGCATGGATGTTGTTAAGAAGGGGGTAGCTCTGAGTTAGTCCCAGTGTGTGTTGGATGAGAAGGCGGTTGAGCGGAAAAGAAGTTTTCTAGTTATCCCTTCGGCGAGAATGTGGTACCCGAAACTCCTTGCTCGCTTCGTGACAGAATCGAGCCGTGAAACGAGATCTGCCGGAAAAGGCTGGTTGGCGTAGCTTTATTCCAATCATTGGCTTTCTATCAGTTTATCTCGCTATTCTACGTGCTCGGATATACGTAATATTGTTATCCGTTAAATTTGAGTTTCAAATTGCTATTAAACTGTAAAATTTTACATATTTATAACGTTAATAAATCATTAACTAGTTTAATTAAACTGAAATTTAGTATATTGTGTATGTTATTCATGCTAACACATGTTTTATTTGTAAATAAAACATTTGTACTGTGATAATATTATGACATTATTTCTACAGTTATTTTAAGAAAAATTTTATCATTTCTCAAGCATTTTATTACGCCAGACATTGCCTTTAATATTGTCTGTCGACATATGAAAATTTTTTCGTTTCTGAAAGGAAGGAAACTATATGACTCGAAAGCGCGTGCCATAACGCGTTTGGACACCAATTTCATTTGCGTACCTATATATTATAAATAATACGCTGGGGGATATTCCTTCAGATCTACCCCTTGGTATTTGAAAATTAGATTTCCCTATCTGTCTGACGTACATTACGAACTCAGCTCCTTCCTACATCTGCGAAGAATCTTAATATATATTTTTTTTCATTATTTTTGTTTAGTCGGATAAATATGAATTATAAATATCTGAATATATATATGAAAAAGTATAGGTATCATTTTATTCGATAAGTAGATAAATAAAAATAATAGGTATATAAAGTACAAGATTACAAGTAAGAATTTAGGGCAATAACACGAGCAAGAAAGATGAGAATCAACGTGAAACGTTGTAAATGAAGATGAAGTATTTCGGTTTACAATTTCTACCTATTGAACGTACGTCGAGTCTGGTGAGGAAAGGGGAAGGGGTAAAGAAGGCGAAACCGAAAACAGGGTTGGCACATTGGTGAAGCGAGAAGAGGGGATGATGTATACGTTTGGAGATAAACGAGCGCCGCGTTCAATGAAGTCGACTATAAGGGTAGTTCCAGGTTCGGTTCTTGTCACTGGTGGATGGCCAATAGGTTACGAGCATTCTGTGCGTCAAAGGTAGATGGATTGATAAATTAACTGTAGAGTGAATGAATTTGAATTACGCTGTATCTTGTACGAAGAATAATTTTACGTGAGTATAATAGCAATATATGCTTTTTTATTTTCCCGAGATAATATCTAAGTTACAAAGTGAAATAATACTTCACGATATCCGTTCTTAAAATAAGAAAATTTATATTTATTACAGAATATAGCTTATAACTTTTTATGTCAAATTATAACATAACGTTAAAATTTCTTAATAGTTCTTTTACTGAGAACAAATCTCTTTTTATTTGATTTATTCTTATGTCTACACGTGGATCAATAATTGTTAGCTAGATATCATAATAGTGGACGCTGTCATCGCGTCCATAAAACTCACTGTCGGAGACGGCACAATTTTAAGTTTTACGCCATTTACAAAATGAGTCGCCATTATTTTCGCCGGGTGGATTTATCGCTACATACATTTGGACCGAGCGACAATCCAATTTATGTGGGAGTCCCGTAATAGTCTGCCACCGCAACGCGAGAAACCTCCCTCCCCCACGTTGCCCCTCTCTTTCTCGCCCCTTCTTGCTCGCCATCTACTCTGCAGCATCCACCCTACTGACGCTCACCACCCACGGCACTGATTAAATAAAAGAACAAATGGAGGTAACTCCTAATTAGTGCACTAGTTCCTTGCATTCCTGCTAGCCGTACCAACGACCTTCGCCGGATTAATTGCAGTCGCGCATTTATTGCGAGCGTGATGCTTATTCGTGCATGAATTTGTCGCTTTTTTCTTTTTTTCTCAAAGATGTCTTATTGCGCTTGAAAAAGAAAACTTAAAAATGGCGTGAAGAAGTCGTATTAAAACGTGAATATTTTTTTAAATTGATAAGGGAAACACTGTTCATGCACTAAAGATTTATTGATTCTTGATCGTTATATAATATGACCAAGTTATCTTGTTAAATAAATCAAATTCTGTTGCCTCTTTACTACGTTAGCAGCATTATTTATCATATCGGATTATTGCTTAATTGGGAATGATAAATAGGAGCTATACATTTCAGAATCTACCTGATGTTAATTAAGACCTATTCGACGGGTAGAAACGAGTTTCTTCATACCTGACCACAGAGAATTGTGCTGTTATTATTATTTATTTCCTTTTCTCTTTCTGTCTTTTCCATGCTCTTGTTATATTTTCTGTATGTTACATAATTGTAACATATTTAACTAATTTTGTTTTAAACACCACTTTAAATCGAATTTGAGGGAAAGAAATAATTTTGTACGCTATGTATACGTTTTATATATTTTATTTACACGAAAACTGGAACATTGTACATTTAAAAACTTTGTATATGTGTATAAATTATTAATATTTATTCATATATAAAATATGGATATATATTATATGAAATTCTATAACATTAAGAGCGATTATTATATTTCTTATAAAACACCGATTATATTGTCGCACTATTGTAAATCAGCGCTGTTCAGTGATGGATGGTCATATCAAGAAAAACCATAATACAGACGAAAACGGAAGTGAAAAGTTGGAATGTAGAAGCGGTAGGAGAAATGAGCGGTATCGGGCGATAGGGGCTGTTGGGAGACTGAGGAAGGCGGAGGCGCGGCTGCGTCTGAGTTGCCCGCAATGTATGGGTCTACCACCTCTCGTTCCACCCTTACCTCATCTTTCTGACCTCCCACTCCGCCAGCTAGCAGCAATTTTTTGTTCGTCGTCCGCTTGTATCAAATTACGATAAATATTGCGGTGCCGACGTGAACCTCGGTAAGGGGCGCCTACTCACAACGCCACGACTTAACGTCATATAGAGAAAGTGAGAGAGAGAGAGAGAGAGAGAGAGAAATTTCAAAATTTTCTTTAAATGCAACACGAAATAAAAAGCTCATGACGGAGATACAGCTCGATTGTACTGAATCAAAATGAGAGAAGATATTTATTTCTATGTATATGCAGAAAGAAATAGGTATATTGTTGTTAGAGACAAATAAGTGAAAGATTAAGTATTGCTACATATTTAAAACACACACACATGCGAATAGAATTATCAGAAGCACCTAGGCAATCTAGGATGATTGGTAAAAAGATAATCGAGTATACGTCACGCGGTTGCCGAAAAAAAAATTCGTGAAAGATTCTTGACGATCCTCTCGAAAGGACTGTGAATGGGGGTAGATGGGTGGGACCGATATTATATATAACTATCTACCCTAGCCAGTTGCGTGCGGAGGATAGAAAACACGCGGACGAGCGAGGAGGGGCATGGTGCAGGAGGCGAATTGAGGGATGGTAGTAGATGAGGTGCAGAGAAGGGTGGGCTGGAGGGAGAAAGCGGAAGAAAGAGCGACAGTGGGAGCGCGAGAGAGGGAAAGGGAGTGGAAAGAGAGGTGGATGGAAGCGCGGATGGTGGGGGATGACAGAGATGAATTCGTTTCATTTCACGCTGGGAAGCTCTCGCGTTCCCCGCGTCCGATGATTTACTGGGCTACAATGTGGTAACCCATGATTTATCGCCAACACGCTGGCTTGCCACTGCGCTATACCTGATACCATAGTTGCGTATGCGTTGTGCCCGCGTGTCCAAAGAACTTTGTACTCTTTCTCTGTCTCTGACCCACCCTTGCCCCCCTCGTTACTTGTACCTGGGTATGTCTTTGCGAGAGTGGGCGGCGAGACGAAGGAGAGATGAAGACCCTCGCGACTGGGGCCGTGGAATATACACTATCTGCCTACAGTGTTGGCGGTGGCAGCATGGAACCGATAATTCCATGCTCCGCCACCATTTATTTATGCGCGAGAAACTCCCATGAGTTTGATCGTCACACGCGCGCTTTGTCATCTTTTGACCTCATTTATTTATAGGTAACGCGCGTTATAATCGTTTCCGATATTCCTTCTTATATACCATACTACGTATTATAATTATTTACTTTCAAGTGTCAGTAAAGAAAGATTTTTATTGTCTTTTATATTGATACTCTCCATATTGATATTTTGTTAAATTAAAATAATGACATTTTGACATAAATATAATTGTTTTATTTAAAAAGTTTGTGACCACTTGCGCGAATACTAGCTACTACAAAACCAAATGGATATTAACATCAGTCTGCGGTTGCATCTGCGGTTGCTACATCAAATCGTTTGGTCAACCATAATGCAACCAGCTCGTAACCATCATGGTGAAAATGGACGTGGTCAACAAGTATAACTATAATTGCGTTGGATGCAGACCATAAAGCGTACGCGAAAGCATTACCAATTAGTATTCTAAACTGAGATCAGTGTGTATATGATAATTTTCAGTTATCTACATTTGCAAAATTAATAGAGACATCTATTCATAGATAATCTACTATATATAATTAAAAGAAATTATTAATTATTTAAAATTCGTGTAAAAAATCAGCCCCGCGCGTTTAAAGTATAGTTAAAATAATTCTTAACAAGTTCTTATTTATTCTTAGTAACATGAATTAACAAATATAGTAAAAAAATAGAAATACTAGGAGCATCTTCTGTAAAAGGAATAGCTATAAAGCATAGAAAATTGTATTATGTAGAATGTATTAGTCTGCGAATACGATAGAGAATCCGCTGTTTTCCGTGTAGTTGCAGATGCGTAGGTAGATGCGAACATTCGAAAGTTCATGGAACATGGGAGGTATTCCTTGGCTCGTTGGAAACTCAAGACCAAGTCTTGGCTACCACGAGACCAACATCTGAGCCGAAGTTGGCTGCGCCCTCTCAAAAGTCAAGATCCCGACTCTCGAGGGTCCTTTGCCTAGATTCATTAGGGATCTTGCTGATCCTGACGCCGTTTGGAGACCCCACGGACGCCTTGCTCGAAGATTAATCCCAACCGCGTAAACTTTGTTTCCCATTGTAAACAAGAGGCAGTTCCGGTAACGTCTTGAGAAACACCCTTTCTCCACTCGTCTTCAGCCAAAGTATTTAAAACTACATTTCTTCCCACCTTCCATATAAAAGTTTGTATACAAATTTGCTTAATTTTTTTGGAGGTTGAACATTAGCTTATAATAACCATCACGGAAATGCTTGATATTATATTACTAAAATTATTAAAATTAGTATAATCTTTTTATGAGAAATGTAAATACATACACATATAATATAATATATATAATATATGCATATATATACATACATATAGTATATAAAATATACTATCATGATTTTATATATTTCTATTACAATTGAAGTAATTATCAATTGATATCTACATGTAGTATTCCATCATTCAACAGAAGTGTTTTTGGAACGAAAAAGTGAATTATGTAAGTGCAATTCGTAATTCAACATATTACTCGAAATAATGAGTTCCTCGTGTAACACGCATAGATTGCAAGCTCATGATTTGTAGGAAAATACGAATCCAAGCATCCGTCACGTTTAGCGGTCGTGAAGCGAGACTCGAGTTGTAAAACACAGCGGACAAATGAGGATATACGTAGCGGAAGAAGTGTCGCTAGGTTATCGTGGTGTGGAGACTCGTGGAGGGTTATATTCCATAGAACGGGTGGCAATGGGGATGAGTGCGCGTGCCGCCAGAATCCAGATTTTATAGCGCCGTTAGGTTAACCCGACGATTTTCGAAACTTATATGATTGCTTGCGGTAAAAATTGCAGCGTTTAATGGTGTGGAAAGTAAATATGTTTTAGCATCGGCTGATATCTAACTCCCTTCAAGATTGACGCGAAGGGTATATGGATATATCGTTGTAATAATTCTTCACATATCCATTAATTTGAATATGCTGTTGCAATAATTCTCAATATATTCATTAATTATTTAGGTACATATTTTATTTTTTATGTCATCGACAATTATAATCAACTTCTGTTTTATACTTTACTATAAAATCAAAAGGAATCAATGCTTCTTGTGGTTTTTAAGTATTAATTTTATCATGTGCTTATGTGATGCAAAGACAAACGAAATTGTTATTGTTCTTCTTTATGTTAAATTTGACATGATAATATGCTAAAGAAAATCCGAAAATATTAAAAAAGTTTTCCGTTTAACGATTTATTAAACGATTTACATTTTCGAGTCAATGTTGAAATACATTTTTAGAAGCAGAATATTTACGCGATTGAAATATTCAAAAGAAATAAAAATTTGTAATCTTCACAATTTTGGCAAAAATGCATTTGGACAAAATCAAAGGAATGATACACGTAAAAGTGTTCCACATATTTCGTGGACGCGTTAAACGTTATCAAAAGATTGCATCATGTTTTTATAATTATACACGTGGGGAAGCATAAGCGCGTTCACCATATCAGAATGGACCCTTTTTACCCCTGTAATTCTATACGCCGGAGGTTCAGAGGTGGTATCACGGGGAAGATTGCACACGACGGCGCTTTTCGTCTCGTCGTGCCTCGCAGTCGTAACTCTGAAGAGGTACAGAGAGAGTGGTGAGAGGGGTTGGACTCTGAATGACGGAATTCATGCAATGCCCGTGGATTCAGGGACACGGTGAATGGAGCTGGCGGAAGGGCTTTGGAAATTAAACGTCCTATGGATGGTCTTTTTTCGCCGGCGAGTAATGTACGACTGTTCCTTAGAGGAGTGAACATCCTCTCTCTCTTCTCGTCACTGTTTCTTCCCCAGTACGCGCCCCTCTTAACTCTCTTTTTTCTCTTTCTTCCTAAGGTCGATGAAACGGGCGTCTTGCCACACGACGGGCGGAACAATTTCCTTGTGATAAGAAAGTAGATCGAGGTAGAAGATATGTGGAAATCTTTCGTGCGATAAATATATTTCTTTCTAAAGTATATACACATACATATATGTATACAGATGATATCGTAATCGATATCTGTATGTGCATATTACAATTCTACAATATATGTATTTTTCCGTATAGCCTGATCGATATTTTTTAGATAAAAATAGGACGATGTTAAAAGACTAGGTAGAATGGGACATTTGTAATATATATATGTATACCTATATACATACAGGGAATGGAAGTAACTCGTTACTTGTAACGAAGTTACAGTTACAAGTTACTTTTTTGGTAACTTTACTGGTAACTGCGTTACTTTCTTTTTTTGGTAACTGTAACGGTAACGAGTTACATTTTTTGGGTAACGGTAACGAAATTTACAGTTACTTTCGTCGTTACTTTGCACACGATTGAACACGGTTTGATTGGATACATGCTATTTATAGCGCTTATCAATAAGACTTGAAAGCCCTTAGACATTCGGCTGTCATGATTCAGTAATTATTTTACACTTCTATCTTCTATATAATACATAGGACATACAAATATTTTAGTTTGCTGCATATTTTACAGATTTTAGAATTACAAAATTGTGTTTAAAAGAAATTAAAAGATAAATTAAATAATAGTAAAATGAGAAGGGCTACGAACCCAAAAGCGAAACAGTTTAAAAGACGATGACAATAAGTGTCGAAACGTCGTTTGTTTTTATCTTGTTTTATCCATGTTATTGTTCTAATATATATTTATTCATTTAATTACATTGTCATCGTCGTTCTTATCGGAAATAAACTGTTTCATTTTTGGCTCGTAACCCTTCTCATTTTACTTTTATTTAATTTATTATTTGAGCCATTCTACATTGTTTTTTTTTTAAATAAAATTATATATTTGTCAGTATTACAAATAAAAAAAAAATGCAAAAGTACATTTTTAAATTGATTTTAAAAAAGTAACGGAAAAGTAACGAAAAGTTATTTTTCAAGTAACGGTAACTGTAACGAGTTACTATTAAAAAGCGATAACTGTAACTGTAACTAGTTACATTTTTTACTCGGTAACGAGTAACTGTAACTAGTTACTTTTAAAAAGTAACTTTCCATTCCCTGTATACATATATATAATGTATTACAGTTGTCAAACATTTTAGATTAACGTCTTTCTTTAAAGTCTTTAAACAGTTTAATTAGTTTAAACAATATATAACATACTTACTCGTTTATGAATAGACTAATGTCTATTCATGAGCGAGTAAGTAATGTAAACGCATGCGTAGCTATGGAAACCAGCATAATGTATACTGTATGTAACATCACATGTATAAATGCAGATAGATTTACATGTGTACGGACATGCGCGCGTGATGGGATGTATGCACACGTGGTGCGGATAGTATAATACATGAAAAAATAAAATATGGTGCAAACACAAAATATAAATTATGTCAAACATTTTGTATAATTCTTGATACTACTTACAACTATATACAAGATAAGCTCCTTTTTTTCATAAAATGTTATTATAAAGAAATGTTCCTCTCTACAAATTTTTTTTTATATTAATGGAATTTTGATCTTATGCAATAACTTTCTTGTTTAAAGGGTTTCTGAGATGACAGTTCACTCTCACAAAAATCAGACTAATTTAAATTAACTTTTAAACTTTTTCTACGCTGGAGGTGTTTTATATATTATTTTCTAAACGTAATGTTAACTGCGACATTTTGACATATTCCGTTAGTATAATATATATAATTCGCGTTTTTATTAAATTTATTACACGTTTTATAAATAAAACTATTGTAACTATTGATCGACAATAGTTACTTATGACGGTAATTACTCGTGGTAATAATTACTTATGACAAAAAGACTTAAAGAGGAAAAATGTCAAAATATTGACAGTCCTATGGCCATTAGCATTATAAATGACTGGTACTGGATCAGTGCCGGTTGGCTGGCTTGCCTGCCTGTTTAGTTATTGTTTCCGCCACAGATTATAGGGATGGGGGTCTTTATTGCCCTGTAGCGATAATATAGGTATACCGACTCACAGACGTAGTATTGCATGCTTACACATACACTCACGTATAGGCTTGTGCCGGGCTCGCACCTGTTGGCGCCTGCGATTATGGCCGCAATAACATTCCGTCAAACGGCAAATGCGCGCGTACTCGGATTTCCTAACTCCATCTTAACTCTCAGAAACGTTTCTATAGAGCCACGTGACTCCGTGATTTATTATACGTTAATCACGTTTATCTACAGCCACCTCTATCTTTATCATTGTCCTTATCACTAACTTGCAAAAAAAAAAATAATATAATACAAAGAATTAACATTACGTGTATATCTTTTATTTTCCCCGTAGACAATTATTTAAAAAAGTTTACAAAAATTACTTAATATAATCTCGAATTGATTTCCATTGATATAAATTTGCTTGCGAAATATCTACATCCTTTATATTATTTATGAAGATAGTATAATCTCTAGTATATATCTTATAGCTATCACGTTTATATTTTTCTTTTCTTTTTTTTACAAATATATTGTTTTATTTGTTTTGAGTATTTGTAGGGTTTGTAGATTTAATGTTGTCTAACAAAAACAAAACACACGAAGCGAAGGAGCCCGGGTTCCAATTCATCGATTTTACGTCTCGGCATTATTTATTGTTCAATATATCGGACTTGTCGCCCGCGATACCATTCGTTGCGTCATACGCCATAATAACGGTATCTTCTCCAAAACTGTTCATTGCTGTGGCCGGACGAAAAAAGTAGGAGCTTCCACACGCTTTAAATTCTTCAGGAAGAGAGACAAATAAATATCGGATGATGTATGCGCTGGCGGTGACTGCAGCGCACGCATGGTCCACCGGGCGCTTCCCAACTCTAAATTCGGTGCCGAGTTTAGGTGGGCTCGATTTAAATTTCGCCAGAAGCGGAATTGGCCGCATGGCGAAACGCAATTTCGCAGCGCAGAGTTTATTCTCGCACGAATTCAAATTAATGGGACGTCGTGCGAATTGACTTTTCTAAATTATTCAAGCTGCGTCGAATGAGGTTTCAGTAGACATCACACGTTTACTGATTCATGGCATTTCTTGCCATATAAGCTTTCTTCAGCCTATATATGCAAAACATAGAGTTTCGAAAAACGCAGATTCGTTGTATCTTTTCATCTGTTTTTTTTATTTTTTTGTATCCGTTACGTCTTTCAACTTATACGATTAAGATCCAATCGCTATATATAGATACAAGTTCTAAAAGAAAGCTCGTAAATAATGAAGAAAGCGAACTCGAAGACAAAATGCATTAAGATATTGCCCGAGTAGTATGCGCGTCGATACTTTGTCACGTCTGAAAATCTATATAGCAACAGTCAACGTTCCGTATGTAGCGTGTCTAACCACGTGGTTATTGAGAGAATTGAGTATGTATATGTGCGGAGGAGCGGCCACAAATCACCATTACTCGATGTGTATCGCGACGCTATATAATTATACCTATAACGCCAAGCACCAGGTAATGGCTCAATCCTGCATGTACATTCGATGATAACCAGTCCTGAAGATGAAGCGCTTAAGGTGGGGTCTCCGATGCCCGCGAGATTTAAACTGACTATCCGCTATTGGCTAAACGATAGTCACGTGTTTCGTTACGTCATCGTGGCCATCCTTGTGAGAGTGTACAAGTCACCGTGGGGGGGGAGAGAGAGAACGATCAAAAGGAGTGAAGGCAGAGAGGGGAGGACGTGCGCGCGCGCGCGCGCGGACAGAGACATCGAACTTATCCTTGAAGAGCGCGAGCGCAATATCGAAGAGGGATGAAAATATTGTTCGTGAGAAACAAGGACAGCTATAACATATATCGTAGGAAAGCAATGCTTGAAGTGAAAGAGAAGAGAAGAGAAGGAGAAAGCGAAAGAGAGAGAGAGAGAGAGAGAGAAGGCAAGCGCGATAGAGATGGAACGAAGCGCGGGAACGAGGTAGCAAACGTACACCCTTCGCCGTACTCCCTCCCACCATTAACAACGCCCTTGCATATAAATCCGCCTCTTATACGTGTAGAGTCAATCGCGCGTTTGTGTAGGTGATTTCTCATCTCTGTTCATTTCGTGTATCTTGCGATGTCACTGTCCCGTTCTAAAGCCAATTCTCTCCCTCGCGCTAATACGCTCTCGCTTCCACGGTCCGAATACCCCGCCTTTGCGCTGGCCGCAGGACAGCCCTGGTGTGGGTAGGAACGCGAAGTGAGCGAGAGGCTCGTCGAGAACGGAGCGAGACGGAACGATGGAGAGAGCACACGGAAGAGACGACACGAGCGACAGGAGAGAGAAAGAGAGAGGAGAGAGAGAGAGAGAGAGAGCTCTCTAGCCAGCAGTAGTGGGACGAAAGCACGAGGAGAGGCAGAAAGAGAGAGAGAGAAAACGGAGGCAGCGCCGCGTGGCGGCACGAGGTGGGGACTATCGGGCCGTAAACCATCCGCGGTGAACATTTAACTCACGTATTGCCATCCAACAAGTTTGCTTTGGCCGGTGAAAGAGCGTCCCCGAGATCTCGGAGAGTCGGCGAGTCTCGAAGACGAAGGCCTCCGCGAAACCTCCGCGCGAGGAGGTGGACGAGAACCTACCGCGACACACGCGGTTTTTCATCCTGTGCGAGAACGTCACCGTCTTTCGTTCTCGGCCGGGAGTACAATCGGGCGATCCCTATCGGACGAGAGGACTCGGTTTCGTAACCAGCGATACCAGAGGCGACCACGGGATCGTATTCTGCCGGTGATTTCGAGACTCCGCCCGTCTCTACGGTACATACGAACGTCCGAGCGCGGGGAGACTCTTAGCACTGCTACGCAGTAAACCTCTCACAAATCCCAGGAAGTGGATGGAGCGACAAATTTGAGAGGAAACGAGTTCGAATAGGCGCTATCATGAGCTGTAAGGAACGTGCGCGGACTACCCTTCCGCAAAGACGACTTCGCTATCGTTGATCTCGTGTGGGCCGCTACGGGTAAGTCATTGTAATTGTTTACATTACATGTCACAACATACGAAAAATCAGCGTTCTTTTGTATACGCGCGACTCGTTAAATACATATTTCACGCGGATTCATAAAAGCATGTCGGAAGGCGAAGCTGTCAAAGTTATAGAGACCGTCCTCCCGCCAAAATCTTACGCAGTGCACATGCTCCGTTAGTCAGTTAGAGCTGCTATATAACAAGGCTGACTCTTTCTTGTGATACTCCTATGGTACGAATTATTTTTCATCGATCCTAAGTCGAATTATATTCGCATGATATATGTATGTACATCCAGAGATTTATTGTTTATTTACGTGTACTCTTCTGCTATATGAATGCTTGTTTTTGTGACATGTGACATTTCTATATCATTCTTTCTGATGAACATGTACTCGTATGTGAGAAAAAAATACGTTTAAATTCGTTTATTTATTATTATATTACGATAAGTGTAGTTTATTTTTTTCTGATAATCGACACGTTTGTAAACGTCACATACATATATGCAAAGAATTTGTCACGTCATTCGAATAAATTAACCTTGTTAGATATATATAGCTAGATAAAGATATACTTATTCTTAACAATGTACACACACATATATCTTAAATGGTGCACTTACAATACATACCAATGAGAATATGAATAGCATGCCATTTCGTGTTAATACATGGCTGCGAGATAAAATATTGTAGGAATATAATCAAAAACAATTAATTCAAAGAAGACAATGTTTTAACAGATTCATTTGGGTACAGATAAATTTTCACTTCATGCTTTTCATGTATAATTTTCGCTAAATATCTGTGATGTAAAAAGACCAGCGTATAATGATGATGGCTGGATATAATTTGGGGTAAATTTCATTTCTATAATGCGGCTTTATATTATTGGCTTAAAATGTAGGGATAATTTTTAATTGATGACAAATATCGTCACTATTGTGGGTAACTGCGCATTCTTAAAATTGGTTTACTTGGTCTTCTTACATAATAAATATTTCTAAAGAATTTTGTTTAAATTGATGTATACACATTTTTTACGAAATCATTATATAAATTCAAATTTTTTTCTATTCACTAAAAGAAGTTTGAGTTGCCAAGGATATAGTTCTTGAAAAATTATTTTGATTTCTCAGCAATTCACTGACTCTAGTTGTTAGTGGACGTTTTCAATTTTCTAAAGGAACTGGGAGCTATCTGTCCGAAAATAAAGTGAGTTTACTATCGAGGAACCTGAGGGTAAAATAGGTATAGTGTATTGCGCACCGACGCCTGACGGAGACCATAAATAAGGATCCGACGGTCGGCGCGGCTGCAGGCGGTGATAAGCGTTCCTTTACCCCCACCAGTGCAATCCTTTAGACTTTCTCGTGCGTCATCTTCCTCTTACCAAGCCTATCTATGCAACACCCCAGAAAGTTACAGAAAGTTATCAAACTGAAGTTCAGTTGGATATATTAAACATTTATATTGAATCACTCAATGAACGTTGAGAAATTGAGGAACATCCACAAGATATACAGTGGACTTTGTTAATATTAAAAATGAATTAAAAATGTAATGAAGCAGTTTTTCGTATGTTCTTGTTATCGAATGGTATTTATCTGTTTACTTTGTGTTTTTAATTTTTAAAGTTCTTGTTGATTCAAATGATTTTTATTTGAAATGCGTATGGAATGTTTATTTGCAACATAATTTATTCAAAGTAAAGTTTAAATAGATGAAGTATTATAAGGCTTGTAATGCCACATAAAATTGGTATAAATATAATGCTTAAAAAATTTTTTTAGTTGTAGATAAATGAGGGATTGTGTCTTTTATCTCTTATTATAAAATTATATTTATTGAATAAATTGATGAAAAATATTGTGTACCTAAAATATTGTTTCTAATTTAGTCAAAATTCTTAAACTGTACATAGGTACTAGAAAAATAATATTTATAATATTTATGATATGAATGTTCAAGTAATGCACTGATTGTATTTGATAATATTTAAAATAATATAAACATGGAATATTTCGAATTCACTAAATGGCGATTCTTCTTGATATCATCGGAAATATGTAGAGTTGCATATCGCTTGTCCTTGTATCGGATGAAGGGGTTTACGAATACTCGAGGTGCTTGAGCGTTTCCCGACCGTATAACGAATAAGTATAGCTGGGCTGCTTCATCCCCTACGGGCAGCACGAAGCGACCATTTCTCATATCAGTTTAGCCGACACTTTCGAGAACTTGCTCAGGGAGCCTCGGGCGTCGCGATGTCATCCGATGCCTCTTGCCCTCTTGCGTTCTTGCCCGCCCCTGGGTCTTCCATCCCTCTTCTGACTGCGCGACACCTTAGCGAACCTCCCTCTTTGACCGAAGAAACCCCCTTTTGTCGTGTCTCTACTCGTAGTCCGCGATTTGCGCCCTTTCTCGGTTTCGCAACCCCCAAAGTGCCGGCCGAGTGCCCGCGGCCTGAAGATAAGTGTCGCCCGAAACTTAACAAACCTTAGATGATAAAAGGGTCTGTCAGGTCTTGAATCATTCTCGAAAAAAAGAACGGCGCATGGCCAAGTATCTTATCTGTAATTCCTAGTTGAGCAGAAGTCACTTTAAATCGGTGTTTTTCCTGTTTTTTTTTTATTTATTAAAAAAATATGGACTCTAAAGATAATAGAGAGCCGAAGTAATAAATATGTATTATGGAACAATTTATGTATGTCAAGATTGAAAATCTATTCTTGTCGTCATTTGCAATTGTTATATGAGTTATTTTAATACACAACACATTACTGATTTTCAATGCTTTGCGAAGGAAAATATTATATACTATAGTTATTTTATTACAAATTGTATTATATTATATTTAGAATTTTATATATTTATCAAAAAAATTAGTAAAATCTATTCCTTTAAGTAATTTAAAAATTAGAAATAATGTGAATAAGTTGCGATTGAGAATAAGCGCTGTAAACAGTGCGCAAGTAAGCTTAGTCAAATTATAAAATTGTATTAACATAGATATTAATATAGTACATGTTTTGGCTAATTTTTTAGCCTTCTTCAGCTACAATATTAACTTAATCTATTTACAATTGTTAATTAAAATCGTTAATATCAAGTGGTATTTTAAATGAGGTCCACATTATTCCATGAGAATACAAGAACTCATGACCAGTTAAAAGATTTTATATATTTACTTTTATAGAATTATATATTCATTAAACGGAATGAATTAAAAAACTTATTAACATTTTTGATAATTTAAAAGATTTTTTTGTATAATAATTATATGTATATATATTGGAAAACTTATTTCTCAAGATTTATTGAACTTTGCACTTCGTTTTTAATTATGTTTTGTTATTTGTTAAATTATATTGTTGATGTACTATCAATAGATATTTTATGTTATATATAATAAATGCAAATAACGGTATTTGCATTTATTTAGTTTTATGTGTATTTGTACAGTTTATGTGTGATACTATATTCCAAATTATACAAATAAAATAGATACATAACTTAATAAAAGCTAAATTAGTTTTTTAGTTACCTAGAAAAAAAATTAATTAACACAAAATCAATTTGAATTTGATAATGTATTGAATTTAACAGGAATTCATATATAGAATTTCATATTACCTACGCTATAGTTACCGTCGGATAGCGACACGAACGTAACTACTATGAACATTGTGAAACACATGAAGTGTACATATTTTGTATTGCCTTTAAATACATTCAAAAATTTACATATGCTATACAATATTTGGTTTTGCCTGTACAAAGAAATATAAATTTATTACTAAACATTAAATATCTTAAACAAGAATTAATTACATTCTTCAGTGATTCAGGCTGATAAACCAAAAGTATTCATAATTTGTAGAAAATTATCTTTTTGCATATACATATATATATATATATATATATATAAATTTACACTTTTTTGTAAGGAATAAAATTAACCATATTGTTGAATAATTTTAACCATGAAAAAATATTGAGCTCTCTGCTTTTCTCTAAGTATAACGGCATCTTGACCAATTAAGGAAGCGTGACGAGCATACAAAAATATACATCTTAACCGAGGGTGCGAAAATGTTTTTGGAGCAAGGTCGAAGGAACTAATGCGTCACCTGTACGATTCCTTTTCTACCTGATGTGTTAACAAAAATGACCTTATCCACGACTGTCCCGTAAATTTAACTAGACATAAAAAATGTCACGCAAATGAAATGAATCTAACGGTAACGCGTCTGGCTTTTTTCGTATTTGAAGGCCATTGACTCCAAGTTGATGTAAATTCCTAACTTCCGTTGTTGTTACTAAAAAAAATTATAAAAACTATTTAAAAATTTCAAAAGTTTGTTTTGCAACTTACATAATATTTGATATTATGTAACAAACCATTTTTCTTATTGTATATCTAACATCACAAGAAATGTAAAATAATAATTTTACGTTGATCAAAAAGATATATCTGAATATTTAAAAGAAATTGGTAACTATTTATTTGAGTAAAATTTTAAGCTGTAAAGACTCTATTTAGAATAAAAGAGATTTTAATGTATTTAAATACATTTTTGCATTAATAGAATTTAATGCAAAAACGTATTCAATAAATAAATCGAATTTAATTAGTACGAGAGAAGAATTATATATCGTTTTCTCTCTCTCTCTCTCTCTCGAATTTTGCTGCAATTTAGCATAAAGCGTTTATTACTCTAATGATAAAGAAAATATACCCATGTTAAATTTGTCAATAATTTTGGTATGCGAAGAAAGAAAAATCGAATCACACAAACAAGTAGATACATATTTTATTTTTAACATCTGTACGCTGTTAAAAATCTTGTTATGACATTTTGTAGTTGAAATATGCGTACCGTAATTGGAACACTAGTTACAGGAAATATATACCAGTATTGTAAGATTATTTCTGCCCCAATTAGAAAATTACGAGTTATCTCCCCTTCATTTCTAGAACGTGCGAGCCTCGCGCTTATCTGTTTCATGAAACTTTATTTCGCTGTTCACTTAGATTCCACTTTGTTGAGTGACGAATAATAACTGACGAATATATATATATCGCCCATTCTCATTCTTGCTACGCTCTCATCCTTGGCTATTAAGATTAATTAGAACTATTCCTGGAAGATAAAGACAAGTTCGTGCTTAAGTAATAAGATGATGGTTGTAAGATCACGGCCAATCCCGAGTAATGATCTTGTAATTGGTAAATACTATATGATGAACCACGCGTAACTTGTATGACTAGTTTGATAACTGTATTAAATTAAAAGTTTGATTATTATATTAGCAAAATCTTTTTCGTTTTGAAGTAATTTATAATATTAATTTTTTCCAGTTAATTTTTTAGCGTATCCGTGTTTTCTTTTTCTCTTTTCGTCTCCTCTTCTCTGTTTATTTTCTCTTTCACTCGATTTGATATTACTGAAGATATCTAATTTCTTGATTAAATTCTGACAAGTATTGAATTGTAAAATTTAAAATAGATGCTTTATCTATTAATAATACGAAATCCAAACTATATAAGCAATGACAATTTATTGTAGTTAACATGTATAAATTCGATTTCAATCAAGTGGCACAATGTAAAGAACCCCTCATATGCGGTGCAAAACAGTGGTTATATAGAATGATGATTGTGTCATTACTCGTTGCTGGTGGTCATTGATTTATAAGTTCAACTCAGACGGGCAATATTTTTGTTTTAATACTTCTTTTGGACGAAAGTACGTGCGCAGACTGTTGAATGGGTGTGAGGTGGACATAGGTGGCTGATGATGTCACTCCTTTAGCAGGCAAAAGAGAGAAAGAGAGAGAGAGAGAGAGAGACGGATCCGTACGACGTACCGGACATCGACTACACGGTGCCTAGTTTAAGTTGGGTTGTCGTGATGGCATACAGAGATTACACGATACACCGTAGAATATACTTAAGGTATTGCCAACAGCTCCTAGATACATCAGACTTGTCGGATTGCTCCTTAACGCACGAATTGCCTCACCGCCGTTTAGTTCGATATAAATAGTCAATTCGCAATTAGTTAAGCAATATTTAGATAACAATCTGTAAAAGTATATTAATATAACATACATAATATATAACGTTATTAGTTCGATATTTGAGATAGCTGTAGATTTGTACTATAAGAGAGTAAATATTCAGCTTTTCTAATTAGCAAATTGTGGAGATAAAAAAGACAATTTGTTTAAACTTAATAATGAACACCATCATGATGATATTACACTAGGTACACCAACATATGTTAGACTCATTATAAACTTACATGCTTATGTACGATATTTACATATTTTAAAAGTCGAATTAAGTAACGCGCCACGCTGCAGCTAATTATAATTATTTCATTGATAGCACTTGACTCAGACGAGGAAAAGAAGTGCATAACGAGCTTTTACCGTACTTCTGATGCATGAAATACTGCCGGATATATATGTGCGCGCGTGGAAACTTATTTTACATATTCCTTTGCTATGTATCATTACACACATATGCGTACACGTTTGCGGGTGTACATGAACAGAGCACACAGTGTCTGATTAACATGAAAAGCCTGAAACACCTGTGCCTTATAATTATTCACTCCTCCGGTTTGCGACGTTTGAAATCACTTGATAAATATCTTTCTTTTTATATAAACATACGATATCGGTGAGTGTGATATGAGAAATAAATAAATAAATATATTACATATTTTTTTTTGCTGGACAAATGAGATGAATTCTCTGTACAGTGTTATTAATGATTTTATTTCTGTGCGTCTATTTTTTATAAGTTCTATTATAAATTTATCTTTCTAATAAAGATCTTAGAATCGTCAAATTTTACTTTTGTAGGAATTAAATTTTCAAGGGCAAATTACAAAAATTCATAAAATATAATTCTATATAAATATTGGTTTATTGCACTTACATGCACTTTCCAAGTCTTCCACTGATAATTATTCATACTTGGATGATATTGTATCTAGAAGTGCTTGGAAACAGTCTACTAATTATTAGATCGTACAGTGATATATCAATGTGATGAGAATCATGAATTATGGATTGTGCGAATGCAATACATATACGAAGTACCGGGATGCATAATTTTTAGATTGGTATTGAACTGTATGTTGTAACAGAGTTTCTTGTTTTAAACCAGTGAAGCATATTGCATTGTAAATATCTTTCCAATAGTTGCGGTTTAACACATTCTTCATATTTTTAATAACGATTATTTTCTTCTGTAAAATTTGATTGCAAATACAATATTTAGGCACTTACAAAAAATACAAAATTCTACTGTAAATTAATGTTAAAAAATTTACTGTATCATATACAATTTTAAAAATTAGATTTCTAAAAAGCTTTATTTTTATTTTACTTGTAATTTATTTAAACAATTTTTTTGTATATATATATATATATATATATTAAGAAAAAATTGACTTAAAATTGACGAAAAATCGAATCGATAAATCAAGAATGATTGTATTTTTCACAGATATGTTATTATTTTTATAGAATAGAACTTTAACAATCAAGTTTTTATTGTGTAGTATAAAAGAACGTTTGTGAACCGTTCTACAAACAGGTACCGCTGGTACAATAATTACTCCGCTACTCGATTGCGTATTACCTGCGGTGACCATGATAAAAGGAGAAACTGGTTTGAAGACCACGTATGCGATAGAGCCGTTAACGATAAATCGAAATGTGTGGATTCAGAGGTAAGAGACACAGTTCGCTGCCTATATGTATCTCACGTGCACAAGTGTACGCATACGTGTATGTCGTTCTTCTCATGGTAACTATCTTGCTTTGTTCGTATCATTCGCATTTACATATCCCTATTTCACTCTTTCGAACCGGCTTAATTAAGCGTTTAAGAAATGAAACTTGCTTTATTATCTTTATCTTCTTTGTCATTCTTCTTTAAATGCGTATTGTTACAACGCAATTGTGCTCGTAACTCTTGATTTGTTCTTTGAAGAAATAAGATCTGTCAAAAATCGTATATCGGAATAGTAATATATATGCGTAATTCTGTTTTTTTTTTTTTGTGATAATTTTGATCGCATAAATCAATACTTGAATTAAAAAATGTATTTTAATGAAAGAAGTAACTAACTGACTAGGCACTCGCATAGAAATATTATATGAGGTAACTAGGAATGAGTCGAGAACAATAAAATACTATTCGACCGTAATCACAATCACATTAAAGTACGATGCATCTGATAATTCACATAAAATTATGCATGAATGCACAGATCAGTAATTGTATTAATGTAGTAATAATAATTAAAAGCCATTTTATCTCATCGTATTTCTGTGTTCTGTACATACATTTATGTCCATAAACATTTACGGAGTTTCTTTACATGCAATTATCAAGTAATATTTTAGTTACAAAATTAACTTAAAAAAGACAATAAAAAAAGGGATTTCAAATATAAGTGCACTTTTTGGAGAAAATTAATATATGAAATTTAAATAACAACACGCACAAGCGTCATATAATCTGTCACAGAAAAAAAAAAAAATCTAATTAATACTTACGTTTGGTGAATGAGCGAGAGGTATCAAGGGGGAGTGCAGGTCGAAGCTTCGTGCCGATCAATTCCTTTCTGTGCTTTCACAGTGCATTATAGTTGCTTGGCAAAGTTCTTTGCTTTAATTTCCCTGGTCATATCAGATATTGATTTGTTTGTTTCTTCAACTAAAACACACTACGGCTTTTTCATAGGAAAACCATGAAAATCCATGGTGCGAATGAACGTTTTGCGCTCGATATTGTGACCGGTCGGTCTTAGCAGTGGTGTCGACAATAGTGTTTCTTAATGCCGTTGATGTCTGTATGTGTATGTGTGAATAGGAGTGTGGCAGAACATCGAGATTGTAAAGAAGAACGGTGAGGACACCGGAAAGCAGAGGGGGGGGACTTGTGTCGTTATGGCACAATGGGACCACTACTGCAACGCTGTAAGTATTCCAAGCTTACGGACTGATCTCTTCTTGCTCTTTCTCTCTTTCGTTCTTTCTTCTCTCTTTTCCTCCTATTCGTATTTTCGTAGCGTTTATATCTCTCGCGCTTTCATTCTTGCGAAATTTTCGTTACGCTCTCAAAGCAAGGAGAGCTTTGCAAGACTGGGCTTTGCTCAGTCAGTGACGATGCAGCGCTTACAGGGTATTTGTAGGATTAAGAATTTTCATAGGACAAGGCGCTAGAGGCCAAAGTACGATGGCGCGACTAACGAAGATTTTCGGGAATCTAAAGGTCGCTGTGCCGACACAGAGTATATATCCCATTTTGCAGACACAGCACAATTTCAGCGTTACATTCAAGTGATAACGTCAATAAATTTTGGGATACCGGTTTACAGCTGACAGATTTATTACGCTACCGGCAAAGTATATAACGCGAACGAAAATGCATTGCAAAATCCTTGCAAAAATAATGCGGTACGCAAAATTGTACGTATAATAGATATATGAGCTACATTTCCGTTGTATTGTATGAGTAATCACGCAGTCCAATCAAATCACAACTGCAACTGTTGACAGATGATGAATGATTGTAGCATTTTTAATTGTAAAATCTTGAAAGAATCGTCTAATGTAATTAAACGCTGCACAAAAGTTAAAATATAGTCACGAAAATCTCGCGTATATAAACATATATTTGTTTTTTTTAAAAACAATACAAAAAATTAAGTAAATACAAAAGGCTATTAAGAGTCAACGCTGTTAGCAGTGCGTAAAATATATAATCTTAAATCTATAACATAGATATTATGTCGAACGTTTCGATCCTTCGTTTCGGATCATCATCAGCGATAATACAATATAAAATTAAAAATTACTCAGAGTTGCAAACAATGATATTGTCCCGCAGTATGTAATTATACAATCAATCTGAGGCAAGACTATCACTTCTTCAGGTGAAAGTATGTACATTAGTTCGAATAATTGAATATGTCTGTGAATTATATAATACATCAAGAATTAAAAATTACCTTAAAAATTTTTTAATAATAAAATTTTGATAAAACAGTAAAAATTAAATACTCAATAAGCTTACCTCAAGTTGGTCGACAAAAGACATAAAATAAATTATATCACAAAAATCGCATTGATCAAATTTCATCGTCAATATGTCTGTATATGACGATGTACAACGATATAATGAAGACTGTTATTACAAATCAACAGACCACAAACAAGTTAGGTCAAATTAATGTTTATTAGTTTGTCTAAAATATCAACATATGAGCGATCAAGACCATCGGTATCTGTTTTTAAATTAAGACCATTACTTTGTGTCTTAATGTAAAGCATTTCTGATATCAATCGTTTATGATAAAAACTTTCGCAGTCCAAAATATTCACATTATTCCAGTTAAATTCATGTTGTTTTTTTTATTTTTTAACACAGATATAAATTACAAAAATCGGATATATTCGGTTCAGTATTGGATTTTACAGTATGGGGCGCTGCCGTGAACTTAGGGGAATCTATAAAGACGGACCAACCGGTTAGCGACTTTGGCGGCCGCCATCTTCCCCTCTCATCCGTCTCTTTCGCCTCGCGTGAGAACCCGCTCGCTATATGCCCACCTTTCTACTCTCCGAGACTACTCTTCACGTGAGTCCCGCTTATGAGATTTTTTTCTTTTCGTCTTTCCTTGGACGCGGCGCGTTGGGAGGGGACGGCCTACTCCTAGCCGAAAATACTTCTTCTCTTCGTTGGCCGTGCATTGGACGTGCCATGACGACGAGGTGGGGTCATGGGTCTCGCCATCGTGTTCCTCGAATGCGGCTGTCGTCCCTTTTTCTTTTTCTTTATGACACTCTCCTGTACGATGTTTATTCTGATTTTCACATATATTTTGTTGTTGTTTTTTTTTTTTTTTTTAGTGTTAATTTCCCATTGTCCTTCGTTTCTGTACGCAAATTATCGTCCGCTAAAAGTTACCAAATTTACACGGCGGGTAATGTTTCAGTATAAATGGCCTATAAGCTTGCGGGATTATTCATGATCTTTCAAGTTGACGTAAATAACATATGAACTGAAGTGTTTAACGGGGTTTACCGAGCGAAAAAGAAGATGTGTGTGATTTTTACACTTTTCGAGCCGTCATACATTCTATCTACATTAATAACACGTGTCGCCGGTTTTAATATTTTGTTTTAATACATTCCTCTCTCGAGTAATGAAATATTCATTACAGAATTTCGTCCACCGTAACTGGTTCGTACGCGTAAACTAATATACTGGACACGAATAAAGTTGCACAAGACGACTTATGTAAAATTATCACGAATTTTTCACGTGAAATAAATCTTATTTTCTACTAAATTTTATATTAACTTGTTGTTATTTGCTCTTTTTTCCGTATCTTCTCTGAAGAGATTCTACAATTGTGTCGTGTTTGTCGCACAATTATATAACAGATCAAGAGGCAAATCATGGGACCAATGCGCATAAATCAGCATCGATGACGAAAGACTCTGGATGTCTATTCTAGCTAAAGGTTTTCTAGGCCGCGCACTAGCTAACTTCGCAATATATATTATCACGACTTGAAACACAAACATTTGCGTAAGAATTCTCTGAAACCGGTGGAACAGGAACGAGCGCATTGAATATCGTGATAAAAATTTTATAAAATGGTAACCTTGCGAACCACATTAGTACAGTATTTATTAGGAGCGCTCACGTGTTTATTTTTGTCGAGTGATTTATGATATATTTATAAAACTTAAAATAAAAAGAGAAATAAGAAAACCTGTTAAATAATTATAAAGATAGTTGTAATACAGCGCCATATTCTTGCTAAAATTGCCGCGTCAATATATAAATAACTATTTACGAGAAATTAGCACAATCAATCAAGGAATTTCTTATAAACATATATTTCATGTATTAATCTACCAATGTTGCATACTGTGATAAAATCCTTATCAAAATCTGTTATTTACATCTGGATTTATCTCGAGCGATTTTTAAAAGAATATAATTGATCGGAGGATTTTCCTGTTGAGATTACGTCTTATCATTCAGTAATCGCACGCGGAAGTACGCGCAAGAATGGCGAACGGGGTGCAAATGACAACCACCGAGCGCTATGTGAACGTGCCCTAAGGCTGCGTGCTCGCGCGCGCGCGCCTCTGCTTTTCTACAGTGTATGGAAGGTATGGAAGGGACGGCGTGACGAGACTGCAAAGTAAAAGGAACCAGGCATAGAGTCACCCGCGCAAGAGGGTGACATGCTGCCGAGCCGGTTACGGGCTGCGTCGGTCGAGGTCTGACCGACCGCCGAGGCAGGTGAACATAACCCACCGCTAACAGAGACCCGACACACACCGTTCGCGCGATTGCTATAGGCGGCAGTTGCATTGCCTGTATACCGTACGTTTGTACGCTTATACGGCATAAGTACATGTGTGTCATTCGCCTATAAAGCCAATGCGCCGTGCTGCAACTGATATCCATCTTTCTATGGTTTTTTTTTTTTTTTTCGAACTTTACTATTTTATTTATTAATAACTGCGGGTAATAATTGTGTAATACAGTCGATTATGCAATGTGTATTAATTAGACATGGATACTATATCATTATTTAACGGAGGAAGGAAATATTTTTAAGAACTAAGCGTGAACATACCTAAAATTTTGCTGATATGGGTTGTTATCAGGAGACGCGGTAGTGTCTCCGGTCATGTTCAAAAACTGCGAGACGCTACAAGTCTCTTATCCCGAGCCACCAAAGTCCATTTTTGGGAGGTGCATAACTACCAAAATATAAATAATTTTGAATCGAACGTTATATGTCCTGAAAGGCGGCATCGCCACGAGTAATTTGTGCCAAAAAAATTTTAAATCGGTCAAGCCGTTCTGGAGATATAAGCGGTCGAAAAGTGGTGATTTTTTTATTATAGAAAAAGATAAATAAGAAAGAGAAAAACAAGAAAAATATTACATTATGAAAATTGAAGTTACACGAGCAAAATTTAATATTCGATTAGAGACAATGTTATAAAGATTATTATTTGAACTTAAGTAGGTTGTTTGAATGTAGTAGAAGACCGATACTGACAACGGTATTGCTACGATACAGAGCCTTGCTCTGTGATGTATGAATCTTCGTGGAGCTACACTGTAACAAATATTGACTAGAGAACTGCTATAAAATATTACCACGTGTCGAGCAATAATAATAAATGGTTCTTGGTTTGTTAATATTGTAAAATTGTCTTTCGCTTTATACCGTCTGCTGAATTATTTACAATAGGTATTTTTGAAACTTGTTAAATTAAAATGTTACATGATTATTCATAATATAATCGTAGCACACATTTTTGTTTTGCATTTTTGACTCAGCTGCAGCGTCGCGATTATTCGAAATGGTAACTTATGTATAAGATATACACAAGTATCCTCTTATCTTTTCCACTTATAGAGTGAAAGGGAAGGGGGAATCACATATTTAGAAATTACGCGCTGGAGTATTCACGTCGGAGATCGCGCGCACATGTGGGAACGGTGGGTACACGCGTACCGGTTTCATAACGAGGATTACTTCATTCTCCTTCGTCCTTCGAGGAGAGTCACCGATTCTTCTAAGATTCACGTGAGGCATAGTTTAAAACGTTAACATTCATACCGTGTGTAACATAAATCTGTGAACGTACGGGTAAACAATCTGGAATAATTTGGATATATTCTCAATTTATCAACCAACTAACCACAACGCATATTTTATGTCAGGCAATGTTATGAAAAATGTTGTGGTAGAAATAGCACGAAAAACTGGTAGTCTTGTCCGTGAAACTGATGCATTCGCTAAACTGGACCACATACTACTACACAATGATACGTACATATAGTGCTTATACATACATAGGCTTGTGCATTTTTTTGGATTTAGTGTTCACTCTTATTTAAAAATATACATGTATATACAGTTTAAGAATTATTACAATAATTTATGTAAATATATCTGAACAAATGCGTGATATCTAATTTGATAAAAACGTAACAAAATATAATTAAAAAAATAGGTAAATGGTAACCATATTAGAGAAATGAGGGGGAGTGAAATGAAGTTAATGCAGATATAAATCAACATTACTCTGCATTAGAGTTGCTCTGCCGTAGGCACCTACTAGAGTTTACCACGGAGGTAAACTGTGGCCACAGGTAGATATATTCCACATTACGTGTACGTGTACACGCACACACAGCGAACGTTACGAATTCCATGTACATTTACACGTTTTGCACATGTATTAGGTCCATGCAAGGGAGTATAACCCCTAACTTCCAAGTTACTTACCTACTTGCCACTTAGATTCCCGACCAGTGCCTACCAGACTCTACCAGTAATTCACTGTCAAGCTTACAATGTTAGATTCAAGCACAAATCCCCCTTGTAAAGAATTTGTTATGATCGCCAATTATATGCTACGATATTAATCAACATTCTTTTTCACCTCAGAGAAATGATAAATGAAAGATAAATCATGCCAAATAGATTTAATATGCAATAATATGGAAATATATGAGAGTCTTTGGAATATCGTGAAGTTAAATTGAAACTATACACAAAGGGTATATAAAAAAATGTGTTCGTCAAATTTCTTAAGAATGGAAGGACGCTCTTGAGTATGTTGCTAATATCGAGGATACGTACATCTTCTGCTAATCATCTAATCTGCATCCACTGCGATTAACATAATCTGTATTCCGAATATTTATTTGGAATTAGCCCGTGGTTTGCTCGTAACTCATGCGGGAATTAGTTGAGCTCAAGGATTTGGGGCTTACCAATCTCCAACCCTCTTTCACGCTCACTTCCACCATCATTCGCGTTATCATGTAGCCCTTTTCTCTTTTCGTCCCTTCATCTTTATATAAACCTTCTATTGTTTATCATAAACTATTTAAGGAAATAGAAAAAAATTATATAACTTGTTTTCTTAAACTAAAAACTAAAATATGATATACAAAAATTCATTAAATTAACTTTCGTTTAATATATTTTAAAATATATTTATTATGCTATTGATGGTAGATACCTTATTTAGTAATATTGATGGAATTAAAGATAATTGATAAAAAAGAGTTAATGAAACTAAACAAAGTAAAACTAAATAAATTTTGTAAAATGAAATATTTTCGTAAAATGTAAATTATCAAATTTTAATGCAACTTATTTACTTGAAAACATCTTATTCAACGGAAAACAGAGTAAGCAATCTATATAGAGCATATTGCTGACAGTTAATATGTTGACATATAGCTCTTGCCAAGTACTGAAATCTTTATAAGGCACACCGCGATAGAAGAACATGCGAATTGCTGATGATAGATTTCCGTCAATTATGGTAGTAACATCGTATTGTTTAACCGTCTGACGGGCAACATTGATTGATGACTACCGCGGCTATGTAACTGCCTTCTTGGATCTTCTTGTGGTTTGAAACCTCACATTCTTTAACTAAAGATGCATTATTAGTAAACTGTGCATATCCGAGTACACATACAACTACCACTGGTACATCCGCGCAGCATAGGACACGCTACTTGGCGTGACGTATTACGTTGTCTCTCTCACCCGGAATTACAAATTCCTTAGTATACTTATTGTTAGTATTTTACAATTCAGATAAATACCACAAGCATTGTCAGTTTTGTAAAAATTTTGTGCGAAAACTAATTCTTATTTTAATGAATTTTTAGCATAGCAGCAAAAATATTACTTTGATTCGTGAGATTTATAAAAAGATTTGGAAGATAATTTCTTATAATCTTATTTTCTTATTAATAATTATTAATAGAATTTCTTGCGATCTTAGAAGCTATTTACGGAGATAGCTCTAGGAAGTATGAGGTCTTTTCCCTTTTGCTTCTGAAACGGAATCCTCGTTGCCGCGAATCTATTTCGGCGTAAAACAGACTCGTTCATCAGTTAACTCGTTAAAGACAAACACTTGGTATCCGAACAGCCCATTCTAGAAGTAGCTGTCAGGATGCCAACCGTTAATAAATATGCTGTCACCGTCAGTGAGAACAGACCCGAAATCACCGTCCCGCTTTTGATGTCAGACAACATGTATAAATGAAGAGCATTTATCGGAAGAGTATTCACATTTATCTTTTTTAACAATGTTTACAGGTAATTGTACGTTTAATTGCTCTATATTTCTATGCGTCGGTTTTATCAATTCATGGTTACATCATAACGTTAACACATCATAAACTATCTGCAGATATACAACTTGTTTTCTTATATTTATATTATACCATGAAATCATATATACTTTATAGACAATAACCTTCCGTTACCGATACTCGGTTAACCTATAAAGTATCTTTGGGGAAAGATGCCATACTTCATTTTTATTACATCTTTATTTTACATGTCAAGAATTTCGCCTCCTTTCCGATATTATTCATATTATTTGTTTTCATCATTTCGAGAAATGTTATAAATTTATTATAAATTATAAATATTAAACACGATAATCTCCAAGTGACAACTGAAAGAATAAACAAAGATTGCAATTTCTTTAAATTAAATTTACAATAAGTAAAAACAATTTTTCTGTGCGTATTCTTAATGTTTTTTTATTTAATCTAATAGAAAATTTATAATAAACTTTATTTATGTGCGCATATCTATACATGTAGAAATTTATTTTGATTTACTTTGAATCTTATTTTAGTTTTAGAATCTTCAACTTTGATTTACTAGAAAACTAACAGTAAAATTATTCATGTTTGTGTACAAAAACATATTGGCATATATAAATAGTTAAAGATAATATATGAATATATCTTTTATTTTATCTAAATTATTTTTAAAATTATAAGATAAAAAGATAAAATCACATTTTATACACTTTTTAAAAATATATTAGTATTTGTTAGCATAATAAAGCTATTTATATACAATTTTAAGTCCTTCAACATTGAATATTTTTACAGATATTAGCTAAAAATAAATTTTATGAATTTTACGGAAAGGAAGTAATTGCATGATAAAGCCATTGCACTAAAATTGTCTAAAAATAAGTTTAGTATCAATGGTAGTTGTCGTGGAAAACTTGCATTATAATAGTGTAATTGCGAGACGTTGCGCTGTGTCGTCGCGAGTATATTTCCATAACTTTGCATACATGTTTTAATAATTCATCTCTGTTTGCCTAGATAACTGCTGAGGAGAGCATACTGCGGATTTATTAATAAGATATACTAGTTTAATATTAGGTCTAAATTAACTTAACATTAAGCACACAATTGTATCTATCCTGAAATAAAAAGGTTGACAGAAAACGCGAAAATTTTATCGCACCATATATCTCGAAATTTCAACGTGACGTTATAACGAATAAGTAAATACAAGATTTGCAAAAAGTCTTGATTATACGATTCACGTAATAAAATCAAACGCAGAGACTATAGGTCGAACCGTTCATGTTCCATGACATTATATGCCAATTCTTGGAACAATGTGAGAACAAAAGCGAAAGAATGGGAAATCTGACAAGGATAATAGCCAAAAGTATAGTCTGAAAAAGCGTATCTATAAAGGAAAAAAAAAGGCAGAGAAAGGAGTTCGAAAGTGGTTTAGGGAATCGTCCTGACGATGAAACGACGATAGAACGACGTAGTAGCGTTATTATGGCATTCATATAATAATGGGCATGATGAACGAGTTTTCAGCTTATTCTTGGCAGCGGCTTTGCGAGGTTAGACCGGGTATCGAGCAGAGAGAAGAGGGTGGGTGGGATGGTGTCCGGGGTCGCGACGAGGGGTTGCATTCGTACAAGCAACAATATTAACGACGGGGTGGCGTGGGTTGTTGGCTCAACTGCATGGACCCGTAAGATCGGTAGAGAAGTCGGGCGAGGTTGCCTATGCCGCTAAACTCGCGGTTGTCGGTATATATACATCCCATGCACGAATGAGGCTCGAACGACCAAAGCAAATATTTGGAGCCTCGCCACTTTTTTTTTTTTTTTTTTTTTTTTTTACTATCCGCCGCTACCTTCTCCCGCCTTCCGTTGACCCCCTCCCCTCTCTCCCCCTCCGAGATGCTTACATAGTCGAGAATATTCGAGCATCTATCTGAAAATGACTCCTATAATTCAAGTTAAGTATACGCGCGCCCTCATTTACTGTTTATCGATTGTAAACCTTTTTCATCGCGAAGAGTCCTGCTTCGCTATTACATATTCATGCCTCCGCGTTCTTATTCTTTATGACTATTTTAAATGTGCGGTTTACTTCGGGAACGTGCGCGCATGTAATTTTATTATGTTTAATTATGTTTAGCATACAGGATGAGGCTTTCAACTTTATAACCTGGATTATCTTCCTGTTATTACTAACAGATACTCCCAACAAAAACTTCAGGAAGAAATTATAATACGTATAACATAATTTTTAAATTTCTTAAAACAATTTAATTTTTTATTTAATTTATTATTCAATTAATATTATTTAATTTTTTAATTCAAGTTATTGATGTATCCATAAAATTTGTTATTTTATTGCTTTTCTATTGTGGCTTATTATTATTATTATTTTTATTATATTTGAGGATATTCAACGTAATTAATTTGATGGTAAAGATGCATTTTTTTTGCTACCGGCCTTTCTCATTTAAGTTCACCTCTATGAACGTATTCAACGTACGTATGCTCGTAGAGTTTTTCTAATCTCGTTTTTCTAACCTTGAGACCGCGGGTACGTATTCTCGTCGTGCTGAGCAAGCAGCTTTCTTTTATTCCATGCGGCATAGGCATATGCTTTATGGAATGCAAATCTTGTCTACTTCGGCCATTTTCTTTTCGCTCCTTACGGTATCCTCAGTATCGCGTTAAATATTGAAATAACATTTTTCTTTGTTTTATCTTTGTCTGTCGATACATCAGTTTATTTATACGAAGCAATATTAAACAAGTTCATATCGCGATAATTGCAAGAAATGGAATAGTAAAAACTACGACAAGCTTATCCTCTACATATGCAGATATTTTAAGATTCATTTTATGCGAAAGAGGGGTAGTGATGAATGGCGCGTATTTAGCAGATAGACGTGTTATGTCAAGTATACCGAGTTGGACTCATTTACATTAAAATTTATCGCAACGATGCAATAAAAACATTTATCGATGAAAGTTATAACTTTATAAATACATTTTTATTTTCTTTCTTCTTGTTTTAACGCATGAAATTTAATAGGCTGCGGATGGCAGTTATTGCAACATCGGAATCATTAAAGGTCAACAAGCGATATCCTTTCGTTTTTATACTGTGTGAAATTAATTAGTTAATTAAGCATCCCGAGATGGCGTCCTTCCAATTAAATCCATTCACCCTGTCTACGAGTGCGCAGACGCGACATCCGAGAGAGCGTCTCATGTTATATACCGAGAACTACCATAGCCACATCTCTCCCTCTCTTAATTCATTTCTCTTCCTCTCTGTTTTTCGCATTTTCATCTACTCCGTTTAGCTCTCGCCGCTCTTCACATGTTATTATACTGCGGCACTCACCTGTCTTTTTATACTTGATATTTTTCTTCTCTACCATATGCTACATTATTCCGAATTTTATATTAACTACAAAACAGGAACTTTTTTAACTGTCTTCTATATTGTTAATATTTTGATATTAATATGTAACGTAAAATGTAACATACATTTATTATTTTAAAGAAATAATATTTAATAATATTCATGCTCGACTTTTTTTATTTTGTTGAATTTCATTAATCGCATGTTAAAATTTTTGAAAACGTTTTTTGAATGGTGTATCGAATAGTTTATTTTTCTATCGGCTAAAGTGACGAATGCGTATTACTTCTTTAAAATGCATGTCTTTGACGCGTAAGTCATCATTATGATGCTTGCCTCCGACATTCTTAATTACCGTTTAACACCTTTGAAAAAAAAAAAAACCTTTTCTACAATAAGGAATCATACGTCGTGCGCTGATTTTATATAACAAACGCAACGAATGTACCATTGTTATAGAAAATCTTTTGCGGCAGGTGTACCTAATGATTCTGGAGTAGTGTGAAAAAGCATGGCATTTGATATCTGACACTCAAACGGATTGTGAGAGAGTCGATAGTTCATGAATGAAACATACTCTCGAATATATACGTGAAACAGTGTGTAAATTTGAGCGCGAAGAAACAATATGTTCGCCGGTGGACAAGAAGAGAATGAAGAGTCTGGAGGGGAGGGGAGGGGAGGGGAGGGGAGGGCGCGGATCGGTGGAGCGATTTGTCCCGTCTGTTAATTAGTGAAAAAACGGACTATGAATCTCGAGCGATCGTATATTACCGCGAGCGTAATGGATGGGATTACAGCTGCTGTGTTAAATTAAACTGGCCGCCGCCGGCCGCGGGTACGATACAGTACGTTATGTGGATATAGGTGCACACACCGAGCCGTGACACACAGGGGGTTCTCTTCCACCGTGTATATGTATTATCCATGTATAGCAAGTACAGTTACCTATGGTGCTTCCACTCATTCTCTCCCTCCCCCTCCCCCTCCCCCCCCTCTCTCTCTCTCTCGCGCGCTCTCTCTGCGCTGACTCGTTGAATACGAGTGTCCTTCTCTCTGCAAAACGTGGTACATTACACATAATCGTGTCCAGCAGCATGTCGGCCGTGACTCTTTTCGCAGTTTAAACAACGCGAACATAACTGTGAAACGCGGGTAGACAAGTGTAGCACAATTTCCAGCGCGAATCATAATTCTACGTTTCAATTAAGTCTCGATAAACGTCATGCATGTATAGGCATTTTTCAAAAGAGGCATGGGGTTTGCTTGAGTGAATATTGTTATGGATTTTTCAAGACTCATTCTTTCGAGGGGTTTATAAATTGCTTATTGTCTTATACGTTCTTTCTGAGTTTGATCAAGAGTGTTTCTGAATAAATCTGATTTATGTCCCATAATTGCAGCACATGCGTATCGGCCGTTACTCACCCCTGTGTGAGGTGAAAGATGTGGATGGAAAATGGCGATAAAACAAGTGAAATGAATGGTTGTGACAATCTTGCGCATAATTATTGCGCAATAGGAGGGTTGAAACGCTATTGTTTTAAGTATCTTATGATTTATGTGAGATATTCTTAATTATAATTTATTTGTTAATAGTATACACTATTTTATATCAGGGAGATATAATCTCTCTCTCTCTCTCTTCCTCTCTCTCTCTTTTTATCTCTCGTGTACTTACACGCTTGCAAAATACACAAATAAGAAAATCGCTAGTATTTCAGATTATCAGAATAGTGGTTAACAGCACAATTTCTTATCACACTAATACAATTAGGAGATAACGGCGACTTCAGACGGAAGGACAAATCTTTTTATCTATGTGGAAAAACTAAGGGTCTCTTTCTTTTTCGTAGCATGTGTGGCTGCACACATAAGTATCTCTGGGTCTACATATGTGTGCGAGAAGAAGGGCGCTTGGGGAAGGGAACCTGGGAAAAGAAGAGAGAGCCCACAGAGGCAAGGAGAGATAGATTACTCCGCCATTCTTGCAATTTCCCTGTCGTATCGAGGCTCGTAAATTCCCGGTGAAATATGCGAAGGGGCGCCTGGTGCGGGCAGCACGCTGCTGCTCTGCCCTGCTCTCCACTCACCCACACACTCATCCACCCTCCGCCACCGCCCTTTACTCCCTCGATAGGGGCTGCTGTAGCAAGGGGTTTGTCTCTGCCGAGGCATGGTCGGCGCTTCAACGTATCGCGGCGGGGTGCGAAATACCCGGAATTAGCCTTATCTGTCCCATCACCTTCGCGGATTCCCGAAGTTTCGCTCGGCTCGTAAAGAAACTAAGTCGCATCACTGAGAAAAACGTCAAACTGTAAACCGATGCAAAGCCGGCAATTTGAAGAAAATCTTTACCTAACTTCTCTTCCGGCTAAGCATTTACTCTAAAGTTTTTTTATGTAACAAAAGAACATATAAGAAACACTTAAACTTGATATATAAATTTGATATATACTTTTTAGATATCTTTCTTTGAAATATTTTTTAAATACTCAATATTAAAATTGTAATTATATATAATTTGATATTTAACTTTGCTATCCTTTATAAATTTTTATACGTTTGAAGAAAGTATATTGATGCTTTAAAACCCAAATTTCTCGCGTGTCTTTTATACATATACTTGGGTAAACTATAATATCTATTTAAATCGCTGAAACACTTTCAGTTTAGTTAGCTAGAGAGAGAAATGTTTGTTAAGATGGAGAGAAAAGTCTGTGGTTGTAGATAAGATAGGAGTAGTAGCTATGAGTAAGAGATAGAAATAGTAAAGGCATTTTCTTATATCGGCAAAAAAGGAAGAGGAAAAAGAAGCTTATTTCACCGTAGGCTGCAATTCTCTCTCTCTCTCTCTCTCTTTCTCTCTCTTTCTCGACCCCTATATTTAATTTCACTACTTTGAGGAGTCAGTGGATGGTATAAGTGGTGGAAACGAGAAGAGGAGAAGAGAAGGAATCGTCGTTTAATCTAACCGCGTGCGATCCTATCTTCCTGAAATTTATCATTCGATAAATTGCATCCCCCACGTAATACATCGAGAACTTCCTAACCCTTATTCCATCAATACCTCAAAAGTTCCGTTCATTATTAGCTGCACAATGTCTTTTATAAATGAAATAATAAGGTTTCTCTTTTGTTGCAAAAAAAGAACGGTAAATATAATAATTCTTACAAACAATTATAATTTTATACATAAAATAAGGAAAAGAATATATAGGGTAAACCTGGTATATACGCCGCACCTATCGAAAATTTAATTTATCAATTATTATTTACTATGTTTAAAGCAAATTAATTATACAAATAAATACTTTGTATCATCTACTACTGTAAAAAAAATATTAAAAATCCAAAATAATTTATTTTCCATATTAAAAAGTAACTTTTTCAAACCCCTGCATTTTTGCCATTTATCCCATAGGGGGGGGGAATATATGGCCACTCATATATAATTCATAAGAAAATCACAAATAATCTATAAATAAGATGTAAAATGACGACGTAACTTGCATTGTTTATTAATATATGACAATTTTTATTGTTCAGAATGAAAATTGGAATACAAATAGGACTTAATACAATTTTTTTAAATAGCTTCAAATCTTTGAAAATAATCTTTAAACGTTTAAGATTTATCAACATTTATGCATTAATGCAATGTATAATTGTTAGAATTAACAAAAACTTCTTAAATAGAGCGTCTGTGCTGCGGCACAGCATCCCGCTCGCTAAAAATGCCGTATATCCCAAATAGATGAGATATATATAACAACTAATTAAACAGACAATACAGGAGCAAAGCACTTGTATTTTGCTATACAACATGCTTTACTATTCCTCTACACATATGTATTACAAAATAACCACTAAGTCTTTTACACGCTCTATAATAATCATTTTATGTAGATTATAAATTATGATGGCACTACTTATTACAGTAAAAAATCGATTTAACTTGCAATAATTTCATTAATATTAACAGTAAAGAACTGAAATCATAACATAATACTAATATACCATAAAGGCATGTAACAAAGTAATTGACGGAAAATTATCCCCACTTCTTCTATTTTTTCTGACTTCTGCGGCGTATTTCCTGACGCGGCGTATATACCGGGTTTACCCTAAATGTATTTTGGTAAATACAAAATCCGTTTGTGCCATTAGTTTCTCATGTTCACAATTTTTAAACTTTGTCGTGATTAATGTGGTGGATTCGTTAGTTAAATTTTTACAGATGTGGACATTTCACAAAATATATATAATATATCACGGCATTATAAATTTTATTCCGTCTCATTGGTTAAAATAAATACGAATGAAATATTAGTACAATATGTTATTTTGTATCTTCAATTGTTGGCTTCAACACTCGAGGAATATATAATCGCGCGACATCTTGAAGATCGCATGCTGTTTTGTGGATGGGCAACAGAATAATTGCTGGTTTATGAATCGTATTCTCCACTCCCTTTCGCGCCGCTTCTACTGGCAGCTACAGTTATTTCCGTGTAATTCTCACACCCTGCTTTGCTCTTAACTTAATGTTGTTTCCCTCACTCCATTAAAAGCCACGCCACTCGGCTCGTTTCACTTCCCACACTGCGGTTGTGGCCTTGCGGTCGCACTTGAATATACCCTTCTCACTCTTTCGAGTGTACAGACAGTCGCGTTCCATTACCCTCTTGGTCGACCAATTCTTACCTGTTCTTATACTATCATTAAAAGGATTTAAAATTAATTTGTATTTTTGATACAAAAACTCATCTATCAGAAGCTTTAATTATATTTATATAAATAGAAAATGTTAATAAATTTTGTGTATATGTTTGTATAAAGTAATTTATATAAATAATATTTTTTTTCATTTTTGCTAAAAATATATTTTATAGGATATCTATAATTTTTTTCTCTTATACATCATGATTTATGTTAATAATTATTTTAATAATTATAAAACTATTACGTATATGTAAAAGACGGTGTATTGGTTCATTCAGCATGAGGTAAAATCGATTATTAATTGCATTGTGAAATGCATGCTTCAATCACTCAGCACGTTTCACGAATTTCCTAACCTGTCGACGCGAAACAGGGAGGCAATCTGAATTCTCCCAGATCTAGTTTAGAAGTGATGACAGTTATGGATTTCGCCATCGTAACGCCGTGCCAGCCGATGATGTCGTTTGTCATCCCCTCTTCGCCGCATGTTTGACTCCCCTACGAACGTTAGTGATAGCAACCCTCAAAAGCGAATCACTGACGTAAACATGGATCAGAATAGAAGCAATTAAAATTTTAACTTCCCGTCCATGTGTTTTATAATGTAAACTTTGATAAAACAACACGTGCAAAGATCATTAAAAATATTTTATTTTTAATTTAATTAATTGCTAGTTAATCGTTTTGTAATTACAATGTATGTACATAGTGATTATTTTGATCTCTTCAGTTTTGGGTGACAATCGACATAGCATATTTTTCTCTGTTTTATATCTACCGCTTGATTAATATAAAAAATTTCGGATATAAATTTGATTTATATGAATTATATTAAACTCTTTACCAATATACTATTTATGTCTCGATTTTTCAAACGATTAAATATTTATTCATGATTCAAACCTCTGAATTAATGTTCTGTGATATTTTTTAAGAAACCTATCACAAAACGTCACATATGTTTGGATCCTTTTTGACTAAAAAAAGCCTCGTAAATCAGTGTCACTGTGAAGAAAACAGTGCTAGCATAAAAATGCTATTAATTCTTTCCCAAAAGAATTCACTCGTCCGTAAAAAAGTCTATCAAAAAGAAAAAAGTGAAAATGAAAATTATGCGACGTTTACATATCTTTGAATAGTAGGATCCGCACCCTACAGACTATTGTTGCATAAACTTTTTATAGCAAAGCTGTAATTTAAGCATGATCTAAAAGGCGCTTTGATTGAATTACATCTGCATCTGAGTGCTTAATTACGCATCATGAATGCAAGTTACAATTTTGTGTAATTTCTATTTTTATTTTTGTAGCTTCGAAATTATGGGGATAGAAAAAAGTTAATGCAATTTTTAATGAGGAAATCCTAAATTACATTTTATTACAATTTCGTTTTTAAACGCGTATAAATACATAGATACTTACAAATAATTCCGAATAAATAGTTGAAAAATCCAAGAGAAGCCATGCATAAATGTAGGAATGTTGCATTTCGAGTTTTACGCATTGCAATGCAGCGCGAAATGCAGCTATACTACGAAAATGTAGACAGGAATTTACGATTGTGCGCGTATGGTCGTTGTTTTCATGGTTTAAGCATAAACTCTGTTCAGAAGTTGCAATTTCCTGAACAAGCGATAATCATTCGCATAAAAAACAGAACGTTTTATATTGTATTTAAAAAAATTTATTCGCACAGTATAGTGTGTTCTTATATTTATTTTTGTTTTTCTGATAATTAATACCTATATATATATAAATTTAATATGAAATTAAATTCGAAGCTAAAATTTCGAAGCATTTTTTATTGGAATAAACGTAAAAAATTGTGAATGATGCCTATATATGAGATGCGATACACTTAATTAAGATTTTCACCGTTTAATTTCGCAATTAAGTTGGGGGAATAATAGTAAAACGAGTAATACATATCCATTGATGACACGTTGGAAGCTCCCAAAGTCGCTCTTCACAAGCCCCACCTTACGATCTCCTATCCCTCAGTTCTAGCCCGTCCCCCTTTTACCCCCGTCAGAAAATCCTGTCGTACCGCAGTCAGGGTAGAGCAGATCCCTAGGAACGTACGGTCCACCATAGTAAATCAGGCAGTCGCAGGCGGTCCTTCTGATCTATCCGTAGCAGAGGTGCTACGAGACGCATCAAAGTTAGCCCGTCCCACTCTCTCCATCTTGAAAGTAGTGAAATAACTCCTCTAAGTAACTCTATCTAGCTCGTAGAATCGCTTATGGCTCATAAACGCCTCGTAACTTAACGTGGTGGCACGCGCCCCTCGAGAAATACTGCCGTACAGTTTCCGTCCACGGTGTGCGAGAAGAGATGACTCGGTCTTGAAGTGGCGCGAAAGTGAATTACTCTGATTGACGACAACGCGGCTGCAGACAAGCTTCGTTTTTTAGCTAATTATATTACGCGCTACTATGGAGAGTTTCCTTGTCAGATGGAAAAACTGCAGCAGGTAATTTATTAGTGACGTTTTTATCCTTATTCTTCTACCTAAATTATCACCACGCGACGAAACCTGGATTGATAATAATGTAAATTATCTTCTGTAAATTGTGCTCGTATATATACAAACGTTTAGCATAAACGCGCAGGTATATCCTGTAAATAAATGTTTGTAATATAAAAACGTTAATCAGTTTTGTCAATAATAAGTTGAAGTTATATCTCGAGTAATAATATCAGCAAACAGTAAAAGTAAACGGTAAATAGCGGAAAAGCTATATACCGTTTATAAAACTGGTTTCAAGTCAACTGCGTACCACTTGTGCAGGTGAAATCTTTTAAAAGTAAATATTCGGCTTAACGGCGCGGCGCATGACATAAATGGAAAATATCGGTTTTCTAAAGGGGCTGAATAGCGAATCATAACTTCAGATCCTGATAACGGCTCGCGGGTTTCAAACATAATTTACGAAGTCAATTTACAACGGATTAATTAAAAACATTGATAATACCCCGACTTTAATTAATCACGCCTGGAGAGCGCGAGCGGCGGTAACGAACGACACTGAAATTAATTAAAATTAATGAAGCATAAACGGAAGTAGCGATAACATGACGAATCGGTGCGCGACTATCGGCGGGTGCCCCCGTCGCGTCGCGGCGTTAGCGTCGCGTCGCGTCGCGTCGCGTCGAGGCGCGCATACACACGCGGGGCGTTATCCAAAACTAAATCTCCCGCTATTGACAAAACACTACGGCGTCTCTCGTCTGGCGCAGGCCGACGCGTGCTAAACAAACGTCCAATTTTCGTGCTGCGCTCGCTGGCCGCCGTCGGTTGCAATTTAAACTAAAACGAAAATGCATTATTCCCTGGCAGCGAGCGCTGCGGCGCGGCCGTTGCGCACCCGCGGGGTTAAATCGACGAAAATAGCGAAACAGCGCATCTACATTTACGCATACCGTTACCGGCGTTACCGCGGGGGATCCGCGGGATGTATACGCGTAGAGAGACGATACGCGTCCTGAGTTTACATCGTTGATGTATGTTCTCGGCGGCGATCGATCTCTCTCACACGAACTGCTAATTGTGCGGCGTCATAACTCTCCGCGTGTGTCTCATCCCCTGTCTGTACCCCGTCCGCTTCCCGCGCACCGCCGCACGCTCCCGCAGCTCACTCATCTCTGCTCTGTACAAGCGCGTTAGAAATACGCGCTTGTGCACGTTTGCCGGCAGTGACGGACGAGTATGTACTATTGCGCGCAGACTTTACCGGGAGAGAGGTGTTTCAAACTCTCCACTTTTCTATCATCGGATATATAATACTCACTCACCGACGATTCTTAATTTTTTTCATCTACGCACGTAGATCAAACGCGATCTGTGATCCTGCTTTATTACTTCTCTTATAGATTCTTGAATACTAAAATTGTTTTTTTTTTCTTTATCATAATATATGCACAATAAAATCTATTAAGCTATAAATTAATTGCACCGTATATTCCGATATTATCAATACACTGTAATTAATATTGTTGTGTTTATATATAGATGTAATATTGTACGATTTGATAACTTTGGGTAGGGTGAAAATATCACGTACTATGTAAGTAGAAAAGGACACATTACACAATCTGTAAATAATTCCGTTTGATTACCTTGTTCGCGTATGAAGAGAGTGATGAAGGGTGTGTGAAAGCACGCGCGGGGTACATTATAGCGATGCTGTTTACGATAGTCCGGCAGTCTTTCGGACCATTGCCGATTAGCGGCCGGCCCATTTCACTTCATCATGTACGAGCTAGCAATGGAATCCGTTGCACGATACGAACGGATGTTCCGCGAATTGCGGTTGTTTAATTGTTCGTTTATACATGTATCGAGCTTCCAGATTTACTCTCGTTAATAAATATTTACGTAGGGGAAATGAATGCATAGATTTTTATTAAAATTAATATAGTTTTATCAATTAAGTTGTACAATTCTCTGGATAAATCTTTTTTCCATTACGTATAATATTCGCACATTTTACTCCTGTTTTGTAATGTCGATAAGAATAGTGAATGAAGACACTGCGCCTTGAAGAGCAGTATAGAGAGAATTGCTGTAGTAGCGCTAATGTCACCCCAGCGTTGAGATAAGAAGCTCAGACAACCCTCCCACTCCCTTCTGCTTTTCTTCCACCCCACGCTGAGGCATGTGGTGTGAGTTATGAGGCCGATTTTTATTATTCGCGTTCCTCCACCACCGCCTTCTTCTCCGTCTTACAGCCACCCAGCTCGCTTTTTCCTATCTGCGAGTGCTCATAGGCGCCGGCTGCGCAACCGGCGGAAACTTTCTCGGCGACAAGGAAGGGGTGGGGCCGGGCATCACAGCAAAGTTGCGTTATAAGAAAAACGCGCGAAAAATCGAAAGAAAAGCAATATCTTTTTGCAGCTGGCAAACCATATTGTGATAAATTATTTCTTCACTGGCAAAAGTGTTAGTCGGAGTTCATTTTACAAATAAATATGCTTTACATGAAAATAGTATAATTTTCAAAAGCACTAACATTTGTGCAAAAAAAGTCTAATTTTTCGTACAAATGTAATTAAAAAATTTTTTTGTAAAAGGTACTACCTACCACTATAAATACTGAATCGTTCTGATCGTGTATTTAAAGTGTATTAAAATGGTAATTGTTGGAACTTTTTGTGGTTCCAAATTACATATCTATTGTATGCATGGATCTCACTTTTGGGTGTAATACGAAGGAAATAATACTAGTTTTAATAGCATTTTTTATAGTTTTATGACTTTTTATCAAAATATAAAAAAGTTTCGCGCATATTTTTATATTAAAAAGACAAAATAATTGCATCCGGAGCTTTGTTTGAAAAATAATTGTAGATTATTTATCTCTGGCTAGTGCTAACGATAAATGTCGCTGGAATTGTGATAAATTATCATCATTAAATTATCGAACATTTATGACAGCAAATCATACTAAATAAATAGTCTTGATAAACACAGATCGAAAGCTTAATCATTTCTGAGATATAAACAATTTTGTATACATTTTTATTCATTGGATTTGTGTATTATCTATCATATATGTAAATGCTTTATAATTATCTCGTAATACATTATATATATATATATATATATATATATATATATAATATACGTGCATATAATATCTTAATAAAATTTCTTCACATAAAAACATTGTTTAAATTATTAAAGACGTATATTTTTCGTGTAATCTTTAAAGAAATATATTGTAACTTTTGTATTTATTGAAAATAACATAACCTTAATAATCGCATTTTTATTTTTATTTATACTTTATTTTTATGATCCGTTTATGCATATAAAATATTCAATATAAATTTAGCAATAGCAGTTTACCAATAAATCATCAGATTACATCTATACGATTATACACATGTAAAATATAAACTTTTATAGCAGTGTTGCCTGCAGTTTCATGTTCAGTTTTTTTTTTTTTTTTCGAATTTTCGTTTTGTTTTTCATCTAGATTCGTTTATCACTCACTGTCATTAGCAAGAATATAATTTTATGATACTGATCACAAAGAGTATGATTAATTGCTTCGTAAGAATTATAATTCTCGTCGATATTAATTTACATACTTATGAAAATTAAATTTGAATTTATTAAAAACATTAATATACTATAATTACCATAAAAAAACTTACAATTAGTAGACGAGATTAGTTTTACAGAATTGATAATTTTTTGGAGACGTATTTAAAGAGAGAAAAGAATACATCTTAAACATTAATATCTATGACATTCATTTTAATAATATTTGTATTGTTTCTTTTAATTATAATTATATTATTTAATATGTACCTATATACGCGTAATATAAAGTATGACTATTCAAATATTATAAAAAGTTTCTAGTATTTGTCAAATATTATATTTTATACCTAAAAATATATCCAACATTTATTTGAAAAACTTTCAAGAACTCATTAAATTTATCAATTTTCCTGAAATTAAATCGGATTTCTATGTAACGAATCGTGAAATCGTAACACACTAAGCGATGTATTGAATTTTCTGTTATATCTGTCGCTAGTAGAAAAGAGTTGCAAAGAGTATCGATGATCTTCTACGGAGGGACAGACAGAGTGAGTCCGTTCGTTTTCGTAGCCCGACAGACCACATTCTTCCAGGTGACTTTAGGCATTGTTCCTTCTGGATCTCCCTTTAGTCCCCCTCCCCTTTCTTCGGTCCCCTTTAGATCCCACATCTTCCTATTGCTTGGCGTCCTCCTAACCGAGGACCGCTTATAACAAGCTGGACGTTGGAGTTTTTTGCTACGACGCCTTTTTTTTCTTCTTCGCCTTTTTCTATCCGGTACCTCCGATACAGACAAAAAACGTCACCCGCCGATTTATAGCCCCATCGATGACCGACTGTTGTCCACGTCCACTTATGACTACGTACTTGCTCGACCTTGGCGAGACCAATGGTCACAAAACAAACCCTTCCAAAATTCAAATTTAAACAAAATTTTTGTAATTTTACTTAAACTTTGAAATTATTTACATTAATCAATAAGATTACTTTTAGGAATAAATATAATCTCAATAGAAAGAAATAATACAAATGCATGCATACAGTCTTCCAGAATCGGAAGATAAAAATATTTGGTTATATAGAATTTTTTTACGTTGGTTTGCTACCTAGCTTTCACATATGTTTACAAGCGAAAAAAAATTAGAACTGAATTGATGGTTTTACAGTTTAAGTTATGATGTGCTTCCGCCTTAAATCTTACATTGAGAAGAGACCATTAACCGGAGGACGCCCTTTTTGGGACTTCTTTTCTTTCTAATTTTAGGATGTATTGGCCCTTAAATAACGAAAACTTTTCTGTGCTAAATGTACCCATATCATATGCATATAATAAATTCAGAATTTCTGTTTTTTTTTTTTACTGTACCTGACGCTTAACAAGCATCTTCAAAGTAGATCTATTTTATTGTATTCAAAAAAGATTCAAAAAAGATTCAAAATTAAATTACAAATATTTTTATCAAAATCTTTTTATATTCAACATCAATTTGCATGATAAAATTTTTGTCATTGTAGCAATAATAAGAGAAGAATACGACGGATTATTTATATTTTTCATATGTTTTTGAAACTTTTTATTCAAATATCTTCTACGTCGCACATATGTGACACGATTCAAAAATATTTTCCATGAAAAAAATGTTCTCCATAAGAAAACATATTTCTTTTTGTATATCAAGTTTAATTCAATTGTTTGGCATAATATTGTAGTATAATTTTCTTATAATGTGCGGAAGCATGTTTGATACAAGTTTCTGTAATAGTCGCTCAAGCGTGCACACGTTACTTACAATTAGTCGCAAAAGTTCGTGTTCCGCCTAATAATGGATTTGCTCACGAAGAACAAATTAGCGGAACGATATATCTTCCTGGCGCCCTTTGCAAACGCGTGTGTTATTCTTACACGTAAACGATTGTCCGATATTTAATCTGCGTGCATACACGCCATGAGGGATGTGTAGCTACTCGTGATTTCCACATAAACGAGAAAAAAAATACATGCATCGTGTACTTTAATTACGCTCGAGTGTATCATTTACACACGCATTCAACAAAATTCTTATCTAACAAATATGGCAGAGTTTGTTAACTTTGTAACTTTAAATTGAATCGGAATTTTCTATCTCGCTCATTTTCTCTCTCTCTCTCTCTCTCTCTCTCTGTCTCTCGTTTGCTCTTTACATACATTGAAATAAATTGTTTGATTTAAAATGAATTACTTTTATGAAATATAATTTCAAGATATGTACTGAACATATTATTTAATATTTTATAACAAATTATCTAAATCTCTATTAAAATTACATCAACATTAATTAATTTCTAAAAGAATTAAATTGGTATAATATTTAATAAGAATCCTCTGGTAATAATTTTTTCTTCTTTTCCAATTTCTTTTACGCACTTTAATTTTAATTAAATCAGTTTGATATATCTATGTACAGATTATGTAATATATTGATGGATATTATTTTAATAGAGCTAATTTTAATTATATATTTCAGTTTTATTATTCTTCGATTGAAATATTTTTATTTTCCACCAAAAAGCTGAGGTCTAAATTTTTCTTTGTCAGTTTAAAAAAAATCTATCGAATTAATAATTTGACGTAAATAAGTGTTAATGTGTCAGCGATCGTGGGTAATCGGATCAATGACACGGAGGAGAAAATTACAACGTGCGCAAGAGAGCGGAAGTGAGACAAACGACATACGGTAGAAAGAAGCGTGAGCAACGTACACGCGCCCGCGGATTAAAGAGTTATTTGATTCTCGGAGGCGGCCATAATTCTCCCGGGCTATTCCCGTTCCGCGCGCGCTCGCTCGCTCGCTCGCCCACCAGAATATTTTAACATCAGGGGTGGGTGGCAGCCCGGCTGATTCTGTGCCTGGATGAGTTTAGGTTGGGACACGGGACACATGTACCAACGCACACATGCACGTAGAATAGAATGTAGGAGGGTTGGTGGGTGAGAGTTGCGGGTCCGCAACTCCACGCAGCTGACAGCTGTTTCCTCGGTGGGCCGACCAGGCCGGTGGGGAGGATTCAGCCTAGTCGCGCCCCTTCTATAATGGCTCCCTTTTCTTCCTTCCCCTACCTACAGCAGCATGGCTGGCGCAACCCGTCTCTTTCTCTCCCTCTAGATCCAGTTACGTCACATCCACTCTGTCGTCGCTCCTTCTCTATACCGTTGATGACGTCAACCTTGTGACGTAGGAAGCGTGGCGTCATCACCGATAGAGCAGTCGTCGATAAAATGTCGACCGCTAGAGGCGCCCTGATCGTGACACGAAACCATTACTCCACCGTGTGTGATTTGCATGTTTGTACGGAACATACGAGATGAATTAGTAGGCTTGATGTATCAATGAGAATTCTGTGCCAGACGATAGCTAAAATAGACGCGCAGATAAGATACTACGAAATAATCTTAGTAAGTTGCACAACTCTATTTGCTGGAGGAAACTCTTGGCACATGCAACGATTATGAATACTCGAAGAAACTATTTTGTTTCTTTATTTTAATCCGCCTTTAGTTAATAAAAAGAATTGAATTGTATTTTGTTCGTTGATATTTTATAAAAAGTATTCAATAATAATATTAATAAAATACGTAAAACTACTTTTTTAAGAAAATTAGATTTTTCTACAAAATTTACCATATTATAGACAGTAAAGGTTGACCTAATAGCTTTGCCCATCATCAAGGTCGACCATATGTATGTCGATGCCCTTCGGACTCGATTGAGCATGAGAGCGGAAAGAGAAAGGATCGGGAAACGGGATAGAATGACGATCCAGATAACACATTGAATACTTTCACCACGTGAACGGTGGCAGCATCGTCAACGATAGGCGGCAATCGTAAAACAAGTGTTTTACGAGGCTCGACCGCAGAAGGGGAAACACCGCTATAGCACCGAACGCTGAGTGGGGCTCTCACGGTTTACGAGCGCATAACAGACGCGTTTATGGCCGCGATCACATAGCACGCGCATACCTACGGCTATATAACCGGGTCCCATAACCCAGTACGGAGTAAACAAATCGTAAAGCTCGTTTTCGGATTTACTGACCTGCCGCAATATACGGAAAGCGATACAGAGAGTTAGCCAGCCAGCCAGCCGGCAGGCAGTGATAACCACAGCCACTTCCCCTCTTCGGTTCTCTGCCTGAGTAAGAGGGGAACTGTCATGCTGATGGCATGCGATCGAGATATCGCAACAAGCATGCGCGCAAAAGGGTTACGAGCCCCGTAATTGTGACAAATGAAGTAGATAATAGTTCGTGATAAACTGTAGGATATTGACTGAAGAGGCGGTTTTGGTTTATGCGCTGGCTCGTGCCTGTCGTTTCTTATCAGGGCGCTCTGAATAATTTTGTACACCATATAATTTACGTATAATATATATCGTATACTTATTATCTCTCACGTGATACATTTACTAACAAAGCAGCTTTTACATGAGATATTTAGGAAATGAAACTTGAGAGAATATATGATACTGTATAAATTAAATTATTTCTATCAAATTTATGCAATAGATACGTTCTTCTGATCAATCGGCCATGATGTGCGCGCGCACACATACAGGAGTGTTATATATGCCTCTACATACATTGCTGAAGACATTTTTGGATCGAACATATCTCATTCAGATATTTATTTAATCTATTAATTAAAAAATTATGATTTTTTTAAAACACTTTTGTAAACATTTAATAACCAGAAATAAATTTTTTTTTTTTCTAATTGTATGTTTAACTTTTTACATGTATCACTTACATGTTATCAGTCAATCAAACGTAACTTATTTAGTTAAGAAATGGTACAGAGAGGAAGCATTTCACTTAAAATACTAAAAAAAAATTTTTTAAATATGAATATATTTATATTTCTTTATTTATATTTATTTAACATTATAATATTATACCATGTTTCCTGTTTTGTTTATTTTCGCACAAATATCGGTGTCAGTAACGTTTTGTAAACTTTTAAGTCTAATAATTACTATTTTGAACTTCAACTTATACAATATACTTTTATTGTTCTCATATTTATTGTGTACTTATGTGAGTCTTGGAGATACATCAAGAGAACATAAAAAATTTTTAATACATTAACTAAGAATTTTATGATAAAATTAATTAAAGTATAATAATATGCTTTCTTAAAACAGATATTATTACAGATAATTCTTAGTACTTTCTTAATTAACGAAATAATTATTGATTGCTTATAACTTTTACACAAAATTTTTATTAAAATAGCAAACTTTTATTATAACTGTTGTTTAAAAAAGGGAGATGCTATGATATTTAAATAATATTTGTTGTTTTAATGCAGCTTTTATATTTTATCTCGTCTTTATTATAAAGGATCCGAATATATGAATGTTTGTAATACTATAACATTGTATTGTACTAAAAGAAATTTTAACTTCGTGGAGCGGAAACACGGCCGAAGCTTTTGCGTATCCGTACAGAGCTGCGCGGAGGTGATTTATTCGAGTTAATTCCAATTCCATTGGAGCCGCGGGGGCAGTCAGAGGGGAGGAGCAGAGAAGAGGCATCCTGTGGGGTGGAGGGTGGATATTCTTATGCAATTTGCCAGAAAGGTTCAAGAACCCGGGAGATCCCGCAATTTATCTTGCCTTATGTTACGCCGAGCCAAGGCAACGGAAGATAGATAGCGTCACTGCTTCCAACCCCGTCCTGCGCCCCGCACCGCACCACTACGGGTCAACCACCCAAACCCCGTACAGACCCCTGCGACCCTTCCCCCAGCCAATGAGGGACGACCGCGGTGGCCATCTTGGATGGAGAGTTATTGAACGAAAAAGATGAGTAAGAAACTTGTTATGGGGGTGCGTTCTCTCCGCGCCGTTGGGACTTGGACGAAAGAAGACGGAGGAGGAAGGGGCAGACGGAGCTTGGAAGCTGCAGAGGGGTAGCTACAAGGGATTGTTGGCGCTATATTGATCAATTGCTTTACCGTGCTTCGCGCTACTTTCGTGATATAAAGTACAATACCCTTGGAGGCGCGATACCCGCTGTGAAGCCAAATGCGACTAATTATATGATACTTACGTTTCCTAAAACATTTCGCGCGATGCCCGATTTTTTATTTTCACCATCGAAAAATATTATTCAGACTGTTTGACACATAAATGATACATGTATATTACTTTTAGTACACTGAGAAAAAATGCTGTTGATTCAATTGATCAAAATCATATGTCGCTGTATATTGATACAAAGGCTTTTATTATTGTTTTAATAATCAAGGTCTTTGTATACCAATAAAAATATACATGATTTAATTACTTATGTTAGTGACAGCACGTGATATAGATTTTAATTGAATCAACAGTATTTTTTTCTCAGTGTATCATTAATATTTTTTGTGTGTATAAATAATATTTAAAAATGTCAATCAACATATTTTAATCGTCGCGTATTTGAATTGTACTATATATCGCTGTTTGACAGACTAAATTTTTATGAAGTCATTTTTTTTCCATCACATCATATTGTATTATTACATCATTTGTAGTATTACAATTTTGAATATGTGAATGTGTGAAATGACATGCTTATTCATTCATAAATATTATACCAATGTATGTTTTTCTCCTTACTGACCGAGTTGTTTTCGTTTATTCAATAATTTTTATCTGTACGTGTGATCATGAAAACAATACCGTCGATGGGCGTGCAGAAGGGGCAATATATGGGTGGTCTGATGGTTGCATTTCATGAATGCTTCACGCGTTCTCAGTTTATGGGCACGTGCGCGTGAGGTGTCGCGTAACTAAGTTTCACCTTGAGGTTTCAACAAATCACCTAAGCCGATCATTTCTAGCCGGGAGGTAACTGCATTATTTCACGCATACACAGTGGCCGATCGTGAATGATTTGACAATGCGACAATTAAGTTGATGTGTTGTGACATGCATCAACAAATAACAACTGCATTGCGTAAACATATTAATATTTATAAGTTAGTATGAATTATTTAAATTTTACAAACTTTATAAAATATGTAGCACCAAATTTTCTTTTTACAGATTAATAATATTGTTAGCTAATTTATTTACATTGTTCATCTGTATTAATATTTCCAGAACATAATTCAAATTTTAGGTGAAAATATTTTAAAATATTTTTAGTCTATATATATATAAGAATTATATATCACTATACATAAAAACACTTTCTCATTTGAAAATATTAAGACAGCCTCTTTACAAATAAAATATTTTTGTAGTATATTTTTTATTGGCTTTCAAGTTTAATTCAAAATATCTTCAATTTTTTAAAAGTCACATACAAAAGTCATCATTTAATTTTCTAAAGTAATAAAAAAATTTTGTGTCTTTTTAATATAGATAGGAGAGTGTAGCAATAAATATTATATATAAATGTATTTTTTTAACTTGTTTACTAATTTTTTTAGAGTACTTCATTTACTGTATATATTAACGAATATATTAATTATTTTTTATTAACATTCTTATTATACCATTTCATTGTATTATACAATTTATGACACCGTATTTTTCTTTTTTGCCGACATATCGACTTTTCAAATCTTGATTTGTTTTATGTGAACAATGTTCCTCAGTTCGCTGTAAGATGGCGCTCCTAGCGTCGAACGCTCGCGCCATCTATGAGATTATGCTTAAAACTTCTCACGGGAAAACCACGTGCACCGTGCCCACCAGGCGGCGTAGCACGCCTGATCAAAAAGGGAGGAGGGGGGTTCCCCACTGCTTTTCTTATGTGTTAGTGTGAGAATAGTGGGGGTATGTACCTATGCCATGCCCGCAACGGCGCAGAATCCCATCGATCATTCGTGCCGTTTCCCCGTGTTTCACGCCGCCGTGTATTGCGCGGTGTAGAGAGAGGAGTCGGCCACCAATGCCCCCCTTCGACCCCGCGCGGCCTCCACTTTGTCTCTGACACGTCCACCCATCTCACCCCACCCCGCGCAAATCTCCCCCTTCCTGTACGATGTGCTGAGTCCGTGACGGTTCGGCGGGCAATGCCGGCCGACCATCACGAGGCCTTACCTTCTCTATTATATTTATGTGGTGGCTTGCGGCCTGAAAGGTTTATGTGGTGTCTCCACTCTGTCTCGTGCCGCTTCTTTTTTTTCTTTTTTACTCCCACTGCCTCCTTTGTATACATCTTCCGCCTGTAATTATTCTGCGAGTCGCGCCGATTGTATTACGTCACAAATTCGTGTCATTATCTGTAATTGTTGATTAAATGAAACCGCGCGAAAATTTCGAAAATTAGTGAACGTGACTCAAATTTGAGAAATATTCAGATATTTTGATGGTGTCTAACTGTGCGCGTTATCCTGTGAGTATTTGGGGATAGCGAAGTGTTCAGTGGATGACACCACGTGTCGGTTAAAACCAATAAATGTGCAAACAGATATCAAGTATCAGCTAATAAAAATAGTAAAAGATGTTTGACCGTGCCTCAGATACTGTTGTTATTATTGTACCGTGATTTTATCGCGTACATATTTGGATGAACATATTTCAATTCAACCGGTAAATAATTTGATAATTTTAAAAAATTTCTATTAAATTATATAATTATACAATTATTAATACCACAAAATATAACAAAATATATTAGAACTCTGTTTATCTATATTCCTTTTTTTATAAGTTCACGCTTCACATTCCAAATATACTCGTAGCTAATTGTGAATTCTTATTATTTGAATTGCGACAGTTCGGATAATAAGAAATTACATGTTTGACTTCAGTTTTCTAAACTATTATATAACTACTAAGTTTTGGTAGAGGGGACAACTATAGAGAACCTCTATTATCCGAACTATTTGATTGTCACGGTTTTCTCGTCTTGCGACATGTTCGAATAAACAGAGTTCTACTAGTGTATATGATGTCATTATATTTTATCGAAATAACCATCAAGTTCAAATAAATTTTATACACGAATCTTATAATGATATTTGTATACAAAATAATGGAATAAAATATATTTTTCATATAATTTATTTGAAAAAAATGTTTGCATTAATATTTAGTTCTAATATAAAAACTGAATCATAAGTGTTCGTATGAATATATAAGACACATAGAAAAATACAAAATTAAGCAACGTATCAAACGTATTAGTAGAACAAATATATATGTAATAACGTGTAATTTATTGTTTCAGGTAAGTGACGACGTTGCAACGCCTCGAGCTTTGTGGAGCATGACCGTGCAACTTGCTTAGTATAATGTAAGCAACTTATTTATCATAATTATTAATTTTTTATTAAATTTTGATGTTTAGCGAATGAGATAATGCGAGTAGAATTAATTATAATTTCCACGTTTTATACCATTTCCTGTTTTTTTCTAGAAAAATTATTTACATTATTTAAATATTATGCACTAAATATGATGACATGTACTCGAGGCACTTTTGTGTCTCCTGATGTTTATACGTCCCTGTATTTCCCTTCATCCTGTTACATATCCGCTATGCTCGATCGATACAGGGCAATCGAAGCAAAAAGATAGTTTCTACAAGTGTCAGATGATAATTCAGGAGATATCTTATAAACTAAGTCTAGTGCGGCTTTCTGTTGTAAACTCTTACAATTTACTTATTGGTTTCAATATTTTGTATTACCGTATAACACTTTGATGTATTATTTCTATATTAAATTATTAAATTTTTTAATTAATTTTTTTATTTATATGCAAAGACGAGAATATTTTTTTATTAGTGAATTTAGAAACGAGAAGCTTAGATATAACAATATAATAAACATTATAACAAGATTAAAATCTTTTTGCACTATAATCTTTATATAAGACTAAAATTATATATTTATATAAAAATTAAACTCATCATTTTGAAAATTAATATAAGTAGTATGGCTCAATGATTTAAATAATACGTGTAGAAGGGCTACGAGCCAGATATCAAGTACCTAATAAAATATTTCATAAATTCGAAAACATTTTATCACAAACAAGAAAACGAAAGTTACATCGAATTAAAAAATTATAAACAATAATTTTAATAACAAAAACGCAAATAAAGATTAAACAAAGAATTAAAATGTAAAACATAAAATGTGACAATTATAAACAACAGACGTCATCATTTTGAAATGAGTTTATTCACATGAGTTGGGATATTAAATAGATAAAAAGCGTATTAAAAAGCGCAGGAAAATATTAAAACATTATTATCTATCATATTTATTTGTAACTAGTCAGTTATTTCATTTGACGATCATTAAAAATACTTTTATACCAGAAGGTTCGCGGGTTATCGCCGTATACCAATTGGCATCAATAATGAAGAAAGACACGGCGATAACCCGCAAACCTTTTGGTATAATTGAAGAAAATTCCCGTGAAAGCCTCAAATGCGTAATTAAAAATACTTTTATTATAAAAATCTAAATTTTTTTATCGAAGATTGTAAGCTTAGTAATGACATGATAGTAATATAAAAGTCACACACAAATTTAATTATTTTCTATATAATAATTGCACGAACATAAATATATCATGAACATAAGTACTTATTATAAGTATTATATTATATTATCTGTAATATATCATTGTAATGATATCCGAGCAGTAGATGATCTGAGCATACAAGTATCGTGTAGTGAAGGTGTAAATGGAGGTTTAAAGGAGACTTATTAGCGCACACTGCTGGAGGATGAAAAATAAAACAGTCAGATAATAATGAACGAGAAAAGATGAAAAAATAAGAGAGTAAGAAGGAGAGACATAGTGAATGCGACCGAAGGTTAGAAAGATGCTCACAAAAGCAGTGCTGAGAAATCCTCGTCAACAACAGAATCAGGATAGGCCCACACACCCGGCGGCATGTAAAACACGCAGCAAGATTAAATGCTTCATTAATATGATTAAAGTAAAAAGCTGTATGAGTAACGAGCAACACTGAATCATCAGATAGTCTGGTCCACGAAACCGGTGCATTATTCTGCAGTTCCATAGTTGATACTTTTATATTATATTTGCTATGTAGAATTTTATATTCTACAATAAAAGAGAAAATCAGAAATATACAAAATATATTTGTTACAATTAGCATGCAAATAGTAAACTTGATTAAATAGTATATTATAGAAACTAGGTATATTAAGAACTCAATATTATATCATAATTTTCCAACTCATTTACGGGTCAGCAATATCTCGTCTGTTAATCGAATTGATTCGACATGCTTGGAAAATTTGAATTGAATGGACCAAACGCGAGGAAAGGGACAGACGTGGGCAGTTCTGGATGCAGCTGCCGGAATGTTTCATCTCTGATTTAGCATCTTCATTCTTCAAGGAATAAATTTCATGATAGAATCTTCTTTAAAAAGAAAGCATTTTTTAAAAAAGTATTATATGTATTTAATAATTTTAAAACTAATAATTTACAAATATAGTTTAGGCTTTAATAATTTTATTACGCGTTGCAACATCTACGGTAAAATAATCAATAAGTATACCTACAGGTTTTATATAATAACTAATGGTAAAATTGGAAAAAAGGTACTTCTATATGAAAAAATAAGTTGAAAACGTGGAATACAATTTTTTTATATGAGGTTTTGTGTTTTCTGAGAAATTGGTTTTAAATATTTATTGAATATGTATGGTATGTGTTCTCAATAAATATTTAAATGCCTTGATTTAATGAATCTCGTTATAAATAATTATTTTTCTGCTTATTTTTGTTATATTGATTAATTGATAATGATAATTGATCTAACTTTATAACTTTTAATATTTTAAATTTTATACTAATATATTTGCGTTTGTTTAAGAAGATAGCTTTTGTTATTACGATTTGACTCTCATTTTTGCCTTTGTATCGTTTTGTTATAATTGATAAATGCACGATGAATTATTATTTTATTGAAAATGTTGTTCATTCTATCGAAGATTACACTATTCCGAGACATAAGTTAAGTGCACACATATCCGAAAAATATTTAAAAATTTAAAGTAAATTTGTCGACAAAAAAATTTTATATGAAAAAATTTTTATTCTACATTATTCTTGATTTATTTTTTCATATTAGAATCATTTCCTTTCGGTTGTAGTACCAATTACGGAACATTTTGTATTTTCTTTTAAATATAGATCACAATTATTAAAAAACCAAAAATACGGATCGATGGATCAGGCAATTGAGAATCAAACGTGGTTCTTTATACGTGATTGTCTATATTTATTCATTAAAATCTTAAACGTTTCGACTCACTTTGGAGTCATCTTCAGCATGCATACATAAGCTCTATACATCTTTGAAAGTTTGAGACAAAGTCACCATCAAATTAACCGATCTCTGATATACAATTTAATAAAATATTAATTACGTTAAACTAAAATTAACTAATAATCAAATATTAAAAGTTATTAAAATTAAGTTATTACAATTATTAAAAGTTATTATATTTTGATACAACAAACCTTATAATTTGAAATCACTATCATTTTCTTTAATAATAGATCTAACGTTATGCTCGACATAGACAACTGTGGTAATGATCGTATTCATCGCTCGAAACGACATGTTACATGTCACTACACAGATCACTTCGTTTACACAGGATATGTCACACTGTTGATGCTTGGTGACATGCAAGGTGCCATGCTTGACACAAAGTGCAAGCAAATGCGATCGCCGATTATACACTTACAACGTTACCATATATAAACGGTGCCCGTATAAGCCACAGTAGATATGCACACACCGCGGATACACATAATGCGGTCCAAGGCACGAGGGTAATGCATCTTCCGCATGACATCGGAGCCTACACTAATCGCGCGACAATCTTCACTGCAGTGAAAAGAGGAATAAGAAGGAGGACAAGGAGAAGAAAATCGCATGTATCGCTGTACTCGGTGCGCCTTGCAAAGAAAGAAAGGAGTGAAGAGGAGAAAGATAGTGTCACAAACAAGGAAAGTGTGAAGAAGGATACAAACGAAAGGAGATAAGAGCAACAAGATTGAGAATGAAGAAGTGGATTGTGTAGCGTTTTGTGAAAAAGAAAAAGGAGGATTGAACATATAAAACTAAAAGAATACGGAAGCGTCGAATATTGAAAAAGAGAAGAATAATCACTTATTCTGGAAAATTCATAATGTTAAATTACATTCAATTTAAATTATTTTTTAATTATTTCTAAATCATTATTACTCTTCTACTTAATATCTCGTTAATTTAACTAAAATAATTAATTTAAACAATTTAATTCAAGAAAATGTTCAAATTTGACTAAAATTTAGGTTATTGTAGTATTCACTAATTGCGCACGTTAATACGGATGTTGTTTACTTTAAAAGTAACTACAGAAATGAATTGATTTACATTTTGACACACGTAGAAATTAAAAATAACAAAATGTTATTTAATATATTGATATTTGGTATCTAACAAAGTATGTATGTTATACTGAAAACTTGGTATGAAAATATGAGAAAAAATATAATGATAAAAATGACGAAAAATAAGATATGTCTGTAATAATGCAGGCTACAGGAAAATGTGCATATAAATATTGCAAAGCGAAAATAACTTTTTAATAAATAAAGCCATCTTTATATGAAAATATCCTCTTTTCTTTAATGAATTCATGTGATGATTTCATCGCTGATGTGTAAAAATGGCACAATATACGGGTCGTTATTAAATGGAACGTAGTAAATTTTTTTGTGATATTTGTGAAATAATAATTACGATAATTTCATAAAAGAATTATGCAAGCAAATATACTTATTGTTCGTAAAGAGTCATCAAATTAATTTTTTATAATTAATTAGTGAACTTATTTATCGTAAAAAGTGGGCGTTTTTGTATATTAAATTTTGTACAACTTGTTTTTTAAAACATCCATAATTTTTAGATTTAATTGAATCATTGATTTATATACAAGATTGCAGTTTCTTTGAAATTATATTAATTAACTATTACCATTCAATGAATTATTTTATGATCCAGGTGCGATAATATCTAATTTCTTTAAAGATTGTAATAAACCTTGACACCATCCGCAAATTGTAGTGTACCTTTTACCAGAAGGCAAATGCATTTTTTAAATAATTTTTTAAGAATCAAGTTGAGTTTTGAAATTCTAACTCGTATGACAGCCATATTAGCAGCGATAAGAAATTACGGAAACCGGCAGTTGCAGTGGCGCTCTCTGTCGCATGAAACACTGTGATACGCATCTATCGAACGAACCTATGGTGCTATGTCGACCGCACAGCAAGCAAACCTGTAATTTATTCCTCGACGGCTGCGCGTACCACCCAACTCCAATATAATCATTATAATTATTGTCTCCCCTTCAAATGGGGCTCGATAATAATCGTTTGTATTTGTTACATAGCTCGCATTGGCTCTACTACGTTTATAAAACTTAGGGATGACTTCTTCGAATTCTATCGAGCCATTTTTTTCATACTATACGTCAATTTCAAATTGCGCAATTTCTACACTTTAGATGTCTGTAATAATCTAACTACATATGTGATATCTATATTACACAATGATGATACATTTTTAATACATGATTTAACTTCTTTCAATATTTTTGAAATATTTTGAAAGTATAATACACAAAAAGAAAGGAGATAATAATACAAGTAAACATATACCTACATATAACAATAATATATAATTTCTAATTAACGTGAAAAATAAAATTATTTGTTTTAATTTTCTATAATAAATATATTTATCAATATATTTTTATTATATTTTGAGAAAATATAATAAATATATTACGAGAAATTATCACGAATGCCGATCAATTAATTCTCTTTATCCGTCATCGTTAATAATCTGTGTATATATACCTATGTATGTCGCGACGTTCGTATTGCATTCGTTTATCTATTGTTGCAGACGTGGTATTATAAATTGCAGCGATCCGTTTACTGTGTTAATTTGTCCGCTTTTCAATTAGCGACCGAACCAGTTTGGCGGCAGAAAATAAATTAAGTGTCGGCGATGGTCGCAGTCCGTTCGTGACTTTCTAAATTCACCACGTGTGTTGACTCCTGCTGGTTGAATTGTTGACTCTGCGCTACTGATCGTATTTTAAATTATTGATGTGAAATGAAATATTACTTTCTTTTATCTTCGCTCATTATGTCCTTTTTAATGTTAATACGTTTGTCTATAATAATGTTAATAAGTTTGTCTATAATAATATTTATTTTGCAATTAAAAGTTTGTATGTTTTATAAAATTAAAGATAAGTTTGTGCTGATACATAAAATGTCATAAAAGTAAAGATCTAAAAAAATTTCGAACATAATACTTTTCGAGTCCAATTTAGAAACTGCAATTTGAAATATTTCAAATTGCCAGGTTCTGATGGAGTTTGCCATTTTGAACGAATATATCACTAATTTTGCGAGGGGATGTGAAACTCGATGTAATATTCCGTCATTCAAAAAGCGGTGCCGTGCTGAAGGCGAAGGTAACTTCGTGCCGGCCACCTGCAGGTAACCTGGGAGCGTCACGACGCCGCCGTCGCGACGAGTTACGACTACAAATCACGCGATTTGTAATTGCTACTATCAACTACACGATTTCACGTGGCGATTTCTACTTGCACATGTGGATGAAAATCCATAAACATCGATTCTGTTCTGGCTTTGTGAGACTTAACGTCAAACCTTGATACGAATTTAAATGTAATTTGCTTTTTTTTAAATTTTTTGATAATTTCTGAATCTAAAAACTAATTGAAATTTATTTATTGATATATATATATATATTAAAATAACCAATTTTGTATATAAAATGTAACTTTACAAAATGAAACGTTAAATAATTTTATTCTTTATAGGACTACAGGTTGTATATAACTAGAAAGTTTCTTAATCTGCAGTAATTAAACATGAACTTAATTTGTATAACGTTTTGATTAAATATACGTTTCGATTTGTTTAGATTAATATGTTACTAATTTTCGTAATAATTATATAATATTTAAATTTTCGTATACATATATTGATTATTATATTTGTTGTATTTAATTATTTTTAAAACATTTATTGTTATCTTATATATTCATATTACCAGTACATTATTAAATTTTTTTTATTTTTTATAAAAATTGTTGTATGATAGATTATTAAATTTCCTAATATATTATATTATACATATTTTTAGTGAATTAATAGATAGAAAATATGCTAAAAAATATTAAATATAAAATATAAAACAAATTTTTTCACAATATTGTCTTTTTTCTGTATGAAGAAATAGAGAGATATCGCTGATAATGTATTTTCGGTCCTTACAACTATACGCATGGGCGTTTCTAGTCTACATTATCATGTAGTATATCACGTACCGTGACAGAACGCGTTACCATTGTAACACGCTTGTTCCTGCGGCGATACATTACGTTACGTCCACGTCCCAGGTATTACTTCGGCTTCCCTCCTCAACATGGCTAGTAGCTTCGTACATGTTAGTAAGCTATGTTTGATTCGTTCGTCGGCGGTCATGGTGGGCTACGTTAAAAGCTTTCCTCGCCATCAAAGTAATTGCGGATATATATAGTCTACGTTGAAAATTACGGAACTGCTAAAAACGCGCCGCAATTCGGCTATTGTAATAGACAGGAAAGTTATTTCTTCTCTCTCAAATATCAGAAAGAGAAACAGTTGTGAGTTTGTATGTAACATATTTGTGTGTTATATTTATTTTACTTGCCATGTTACTTTACCATATATGTCTTGTTCATTAATTTTATGGTATTATTGTACAATTGCACGACGCATTACGTACATTATAATTTTTTTATTGTCTGTTTTATTAGAGACACATATTAATGTCTTATTAAAAAATTTTCAGAGAACGCTATAAGTAAAATTAAATTAGATATTATACAATTTCATACATGACGATTTTTATCTGCATATGTGAAAAATCTATTCCAGACGTCAATTATATTCTTCGTGCGATTTAATCTTGTGTGATCAGAATTTAAATACAATTTTACGAATTTTATTTCTGTAATCTAAGAACTATAATCGAAATTTATTCACTGATATGTGGCAAAAGAATACCCGCATCGAATTTTAAAATGCATAATTGTATATATCATATGTATATATGTATATTTGAGAGTTTTTAAGAAAACATTTTTATAAACGATGAAAAAAGGTTTTATAAAATATTATTTGTGAAGATGAATTTTTATAAAAGAAATTAATTTAAAATTGCATTAAAAAATTATAATATTTGGATATTTCAAGATGGTATTATTTTGAATTTTGTGTAATAGCTATCGTGAAAATTAATAACCGTTAATTTTCATTGTTAGAAAATATCCCAAGACGTACCCTAGCTTTGATATATGACGATATCTGGCGATAAGTAGACGTAAATGCTTGTGGGTCTTGCGGCATCCGGCAGGTCGTATAGGTGCGCGTGATGTGTTTTCCGCGCCCGCTCCTTCCTCTTTCAGCGGCGCTGCTTGCCATCAACATCGCACTTCATAATCCTGGCAGTGTTTCTGCGCGTCTCGATCCGTTAACTTACTCAATCGGTCCGTTCCTCTTTAATATAATAGCTGTTTCGTTGCAATTTCCAAAAAGGGGTAGCTCAATACAATTGTCATTATATTGATAATTACGAGTTACATTTTTTTTATTGTCAGCTTCAAGGAGAATGGATAGCGGATGTGTCGTTATTATTGTGCGTCAAACTTCTGCTCTATAGTGATTTCGAACAATTGTGGCCTTATGCTTCCGTTTGTAAATGTCCAACTTTTATTTTCTGAAAATTAATATATCTGTTTTGCGATATCATCTGGTTCCAGTGTTATAAAGTTCTTTTTCCGAGTTTCATAAATTTTTTTACAAGAGATTTTTCTATGAGATCTGTACTACAATTTCTGGGACATATACATAATTTAAATGGCATTGATAATACACAATATCGTATGAAACATTTTTATATAATAATATTGTCGTTTACTGTGTCTAGTCTGGTGTAGAAATCGACACGTGCGAAAGATATTTATATGCGGTCGCTACATGACTTGAACTAGTTTCGCATATCACATCGGAGACATTATCGTTTGCATATATAAATAGTTTTTAATTGATAACAGTATGTTATTAGCAATCATATAACAATATGAGCTTTTTCTTGACCATTCACGTTTTACTTATCTATTTCCCTTCATCTATTAGCATTTTTTTAACACGACCAAGTTATTCTTATCACTCCATTACAATACAAAGTTAAATACGTCAAGATGTTAATTGTCGTAGAAACTATTTTAAAACTCAAAGTGTATGTTGAATATTTTGAAATAAAAACTGCTGCTTAAAAAGAGAAGAATCAAACAATTGGTAAGTTGATACAATTCTTATGTTATATTTATATGTATTATATTATCTATATACATATAATACATTTATTTATAAAATATTATTGTAATAAGAAGTCTGGTTTCATATTTGATATCTATAGGTATAAATATTGTCGAATTATATATCAGTGTTTAGATCAAGATTTAAATAATACCCTATTTTACACATACACGTAACACTATATCGTTTAAAAAAAATTTTGTCGTACAATATATCTAATTTATTTTGAGCATTTCTTTTAACAATTTTAATAATTAAGTTATTTCTTTAACAATGTTAGAAAAAAATTCATAATTTTTTGCTAAATTTTGTAAATCCATATTTATCTCTGAAATCAGATAAAAAAGTCTATAATCTCTATAAGATTATGCAATGGAAAATAATAAAATTTGTGTAACAAACTTTGGTCTGAATTAAGATATGCATATATTTCACGGTATATTTATTTTAATAGTGCTTTTAACTTTTCTTTATAGTATAATTATTATTTTTTATTATTCTTTCTCTTTCTCTCTTTCTTTTATCTTATCTTTTCTTATTTATAACATGTAAATCCGTCATTATAACAAGTAAATAATTTATATAATTGTCTAATGTTTTATCAATTTGTATTTTCCTGGTATAAATAAAAAATGAGTAAAGAGAAATAAAAATTTGGTTATTCTTTGATAGGTAGATATATAAAAAAAAGAAGGGGAGAAAGAGAGAAGAAGGAACAGGCGAGATTGGATAGAAGGCTAGGTGTAATTTACCCTTGAGGCCCCGTGGGTGGTGGTTGCTTGGTTCTTGGTTCTGCTGTACAGGATTGGTTAGACGTTTGACAGTTGACGGATGATGAGGCGGCCTTTCAGTCTCCCTTCCGTTCCCCTTTTACGCCCCCAACGTGCTGATTTAGTCCCAGGTTCGGTTTGGTGCGTCCATTATCTGCCGCGAGGCAAAGTAGAATCGGGCATAACGGGATTATTAGCTGAAATAGGCACATACGTCATATACTTTTGGATTTTTTTTTTCTATATTCGATCCATTCTTTATTCGATTCTGCTTCCTGTAGGTCGACTAAAATTGTTCAATGGTGTTTTAGTTGTTGTAGTCCTGTCCTTCTCATCCATTATTATAGGATTTAGAATTTCGGACAAAGAGAACATAAAAGTGCTTAAGCTATATATGTTAAATATTATATATGTATAAGTATACTATAAGTATACACAAAGAATTTAAATTACGTATTTATTTTTCAATGTGACAAATATAAAAATTAGTATTAAAATCAAGCGAATTTCGTATCGTACAAATAAAAAGGTTTTTAGAATTTACAAAAGATATATCTATCATAACAAAATGTTTAATTAGTTAATTAAATTTGAAAAGCTTGACAAATAAATTGTATGAGTCGGATTTATCTAATTATAGTCAAGCGTGAATATTATATGCTTTCTAACTCTCGATAGATTTTTTTACCACTCTGTACATAAATCTTTTATCTTTTATCTTATGTCAAATGAAGAAATTGATACTACTTTATCTGGTTAATGCGTCATTTCTTAATTTATACGAGCCGCTATTAAAAAAAAATGTCATTTCTAGTAGTATATCTGCATGTATCTCTGTTTGTTAGAAGACAGATAGCGAGATAAAATCATAATAATTTCCATTTTAGCGCGATTCTTTATATGAGACATGGAATGAGCATCCAAGAGTAGACGTAGCTCTTGTCGCAGCGTAACGCTTCGATACATAGCTCAAGATAAGCTATCCTCTCGCCAAAGAGATGTGGATCTAGGAACGATGCGCGAAATAGCTAAGTGTAGTTTCTGTATTTCTTCGTGCTGGATGTTAAACCACAGCACGAGCGCCGTGCCAGTGTCATGTTTATCTATTCTGCGATCTACTGCGCAACGTGATTGCGCGAACTACTGCGTGGTGCTCGACTGTTCCAGGGATCTCGACTGTGTGGAACCAGAAAACCGGTCGTGTTCTACGCAATTTCCTCCTTCGTTCGTACAAAATTTATAATTTTCTTTAGCCGCTGACATTTAACGCAGTTAATTATCATGTATTATATAAAGAAAATGACTCTTAAAATTAATATGTAGATTAAAAAATTAAATTTCAAATTTTGCAATTTAGTAACACGATGTATGCACATTATCGTAAATAATATATAAAATTACTAAGGTAATATCATTAAATAATAATAATATTAGCGAAAAGTAAATTAACCTGCGTTATCTCGATTAGTGTACCTAGTTTGCGTGAGTGGATGACCTAACGCATTTTAACCAACTAATTAAGACGATTGCACGGGTTTATCATCGCGCCCGTGAGTAATAGACCGGCTGCTCGTTTCGGGAGGAAGTTCACTATGCGTGAGAAAACAGACATACATCCTTCTCGTAGCGTGATTAAATCTTACTTTTCCACGACTGGGACGGATAATATACTCCGTAAAATGGTTACATAGGCTAATTGGTCGTCGTCGATCTCTGCCTTTCACCTTAATTCTTTCTCAGCAGTTTACTTCAGATTATTGCTCTTGATCGTCATATCACAATTTCTTCGAGGTTCGATGAGGTATGAGTTACAGCCTTTACGAAGAGTATTACTACCTGTCCAACCAAACTCGCATGCTCAGGTCTAGTCTGCCATTTATCATCTCATTTTATAGTCAACCAAATGAACACTGGTACGCCCAGTAAATGTTTTTGCTAGTTACACGTTTTTGTTTCTTTTTGAAAAAAAAATTCACTCATAAATAATGATGTGATACGCAGCGTTGTATAGAATATAAAACGTTGCATGTCACGTTATTATTTAAATAAATTTTTTAAAGATATACATATTTTGATTCTTGAGATAATTAATGACGTATGAGAAAGATACAATTTTGATTGAAAATATTTAATTGGTAATATTTAATTATAAACATATTTTAATATTTAATTATTGTATTTTTATGTTTGTATTTTTAATTCTCTTTTTCTTTACCTTTTTATCATCCACTTATAAACTGGCAATCAAATTGTAATATAAATTTGTAAACATTAGGTAAACATTTTATTATTTATTTGTTAAAATCTAACTTACTAGAATTCTATAATTTTTTATGGTTTAATAAAAAAGCTGTATTGTAAATCTTCAGATATTTCTAAAAAAAAAAAAAAAAACCTGATGTCGGATTCGTCGGAAAATACGTTGATGAACTTGCAATCCTTTACAAAACAGTTCATATACACCTGCTTATGGAGCAGTTACTCAGTGGAGCGGCCTAATATTTGACCAATCGCTATGCGGCCCGAGGTTTCTTAGCATAATTCATGGTGCCGTCATGTGTTCGTTATCCCGTCACTAATAATAGACCTTGGCACCTCGCTGGCTCCGTCTGCCGACCACCCAAATGATCGCGTACAAGGCGAAAGAATCGGTGTTAGCGGGCACTGCAGAGTTGATTGGTATTACAGGAACGGTAGACATGGACACACAGACCACAGTAGGTTGATCTGAGTAATTGATAAGCAGTGCCACGCGCCAGTTCGCTGCACAATCGCGATGAAGGCGCGACAAGACCGCCCGCTTTGGATATTTATGTGTGCATATCATTCTTAATTTTTAATCAAATTTCTATCATTTAATAAAATTACAAGATCATATAAATGTAGATGCTAAATAATTGTATTAAATTTATATTGGCAAATATTCATATATATGACTTAGTCCACTAAGTCCTCTATTTTGAAAAAATAGAGCTAATGTTATATACATATATTCAATAAGCATAATATTTTTTAAAATATTTAATATTTTTCACATGTACTTACACTAAATCTAAAAATATAATCAGTAAAAATGTAATTTATTTGTTATTCTTTTAGCTTTTGTGTAAAAGCTTTTTTTGGTATTTCATAGTAAAGAAAATAAAATTTTTCTTATATGAAAGAGTTCCTAGTAAATTAAATTTTAATATATTACTTGATTATCAATAGGCACTTAAAAACTAATTACACATTTTAGATAATACAAACTATAAACATTAGAGTAATAGATAAAGGGCTTATTGTACGCTAAGCAATACAAGAAAGTCAACGACCAAACGACGAGGATATTAAAAAATGAAATAAAAATAATTTATTTTTAAATAATTGAGTATGGTTAAAACATTAAGTTAATGATACAAAATAGAAAATAAATGTAAAACTAAAATAGTTAACAATTAAATAGAGATAAAAAGACACAAATATGAGCAAAAAACATAAATTAAATACAAGTAATAATAAATAAGTAAGTAAAGGACTCTTATTCTCAAACATAAATAGAAACTAAAAAGATAAATTAAGAGTCAAACATTAAAAATTTCTTTAATCACATAGTAAAAAGATAAAATAAATTAATATAAATTAACATGAAAATATGCTTATAATAAATTCCTTACCTTGATGTCGGATGCATCATTATTTCACCAATGTTTTGTCTATACGATGTTTTTTCGTTTGGTTACTTCTGAAGAAGACTCAATCCACGAGTCGAAACATGTAAAGTTTATAGATTTTATGATTAAGCCTTTTTTTATTTTTGTATTAAGTTTGTTCTTGTTTTTTCATATTTATGTATATTTTTATATCTTCGAATTTAGTCTTGTTTTTCATGTTAATTTATATTAATTTATTTTATCTTTTTACTATGTGATTAAAGAAATTTTTAACCTTTGACTCTTAATTTGTCTTTTTAGTTTCTATTTATGTTTAAATACAAGTAAAAAGCGATAAATTAAAAGTTAGAAACACTGTAGTCTATTCAAATAAGTAGAAATATAAAACTAAGTATAAACAAAGTAGAAATAAGTAAAAATAAAAATAAGCAGAAAAGTAAAAAGTTTTTAAGGTAAAATAAATTAAGTCAATGATTATAAAAATATTTATAACTAATTCTTTATTCGGAGATGAGAACAGTCCAATCTGATATGATAAAAACGTAATCTAATGAAAATGTCAAGTTGGATTTATACAGGTAAAAATTTACAGTTACTGAACAGTTAGAAGTACAATGAAGTGAAAATTGATGTGAGATATATGTGTCCAGCAATTGTCAGTATTTTTATTTGCATCGAATCCTATATAGATGGCTATTTATAAATATTAATACAGAAATATATATATTTTTTATAAATATAACATTTTATTTAAAATATGTGTGTGTGTATGTGTGTGTGTGTGTGTGAGAGAGAGAGAGAGAGAGAGAGAGAGAGTAATATATAATTAAAGACGTATTCGAAAATTTAATATAAGCTTGTTTAATGTAGTATCCGTAAAAAAAATTAATTTTTATGAACAATTTCATAAGTTAATAGTAATTACTGTTTTCTATATTTATGTTACAATATTGATTGCAAGCTTGTATTGATTATTAGTTATTGCTTTGCACAATGTAAACAATGAACGATAATGCATTAGCATTTTTGTGAGTGATTTATTAACATATCATGCATAAGATAATCTTATGCATGAAGGTAATCACATCGTAGATTATACCATATTATGCAGAATTATGTTTTTTATTTTATTAACCAGCAGTTTTCTATTATATATATATCTTTATTTTTATTGTTAAATTTTTTTTCTATATAATTATACCACATACTCATTTGTTATGTTATAAAATTAATATAAACCCAATGTTTCATTATCTTGCAACATTTTTTTTCAAGAATCTTGCAAAGATAATAAAAGAACATTGGTTTATATACATATATCGTTTGATCTTAACCGTTTGAAAATTATTACTTTTCCCGCCAAATGAAGCAAAGCCCTCTACCCAATTTTACTGGAACCCAAAGGTACTCGACCTTCCAGCAAAGTGCAGCAGATGGCGGTATAATTCTATCTCAAGGCCGCTACTCGCGCGTGGCAGCTGTTTTCGTGGTGCTGCCACCTTCTGCACCCCGCTTAAAATGAAGGTGGTACTGACCTGCGCATATCCCGCACCATCATAACACAGCTCGAACGCCATGGGTGCCGGCAAATTTATGACCCGTATCATGGCGCGGCATCTAAACGATTATTTGCCGTTAAACGTAAACGGCTTATAAAAACGAGCTTGTATAATAGAGTAAATATAGGCTTGGTGTTCAGACCATGATAAATTTATAGCTCCACTTATGAAGATTTTGTATTAGTTGACTGGCAGCAACAGTGATTATTTAACCTTGAAAAGATGAATATTACTAAATTTTTTGTATGAACAGATTTTTCAAAATTTCTTTATCGGAATTATGTTTTAAAAAAGTAGATTAAAAATGTGACTTATACATATTACAGATAAAAAAGAAAATGAAACTTTCTTTATATGTATATGAACGTACAATGTTAGTTTTATGAGGCAGTATGTAATTATAAATAGACAAATACAAAGAAGAAAAATTCATAGTGCATTATTTTAATTTGGAAAACCTTTTTATAGAATTATAGAAATTAAAAAACAGATATTTTATATTTTATAAATTTATTTTAAGTATACAAAAATAATGAAATAAAAATAAAATATTAACATAATTTTCAAATTTATTTCGCTTTATCCAGAATTAAATGATTTTTTTTACATTGATGCAATCGATTTTTTATTACTTTTAATTACTTTTAATAATGATTAATAATGAAATATAATAAAATCACGTTTGATATACATATAAAAATAATCATAAGTTAAATGCGTCATTACTTTATTTAAATATGTCAGTGTCGTTTTCCTTATTAAAAGTCAAAAATATGAAGGTCAAAAACATTAATTAGTATTTAAATAACAAATTGCATGCAAATTTGTTTACTTTTTATTATACTGTGACCTATGAAAAATATGATTTTAATTTGAAGATTATGTAAATTAAGTATTAATTTTCTTTATTTACAAAATAAACAATTTGTTAAATATTTTTAATACTATAAGAAATTAAATTGTCATAAATAAAATGATTGAGTGCGTCTATTCAGTTATATATTTTATACTAATTTTATTTATGAATATTAATTAGAATAAAACATAAATTTTCGTATTACACACAACATCGTATTGCTTTTCGTTAATTTGACAAACCACTTAGAAATTCTAGTCGTAGGGAAACCTCTTCATGTTCTATTCTTATATCTGCGGCATCTCCCAGTCGTGGACTTACATTAGTATAGTCTGGCTCCAAGAAGATTTTAATTAAACCCGCCCTTCCAATGTTGCGTCTGATTGGATGAACTAATCCTATTCGTAGAAAATTTAGGGTTTTCTTTCTGGAAAGACAAACCCTTGAAAGTACGTTAAAATTTTTTTCACGGCTTAGTGAGAAAATTATAAAACTTTGTATAGCCTAAATATGGTATAGTTTCATCATTTTAGACAAAAATATTTGTTTTATAGAGAGATAATATTGTGCAATTTTGTTTATCACCATTGCCAAATTTTTGCTTGTCTATTTTTCAATAAATACTTTTTAAAGACGCAATTTGATTATATAATACATATATATGCATTATCATAATATGAAAATAATTTTTTTTAGTTAAATAAAACTCGTATGTCGATTTGTACGTTATTTAGGACTCACGTGTAGAATTTCCTCTGTAACAGATGTTTTCAGAAAATAACAATGACTTTATTAGAGCTGTATTCTTAACGGATGAGTACCTTTCTCATTTAAGTCATTTGATGAGAGGTTTTAGAAGGTCAGAAAAAAACATTTGGTTGTCTTATGAGAAGAGGTACCATGCGGGAGGAGTAGAAGAAAAGCACGTCATGAGAGAGGATGACATCTAAATCTTGCTTTCCGTTTCACGCTGACTGCCCGCCCTTTTGCTGGCTATGCTTAGAGCCAAAAGTCCCTTTCCTCCCTTTAGCTTTCGAAGGGGTGGACCCTCAAGAGTACACTCCACTCTAAAAATTAATCCACACAAATATCTATAATTATAATCTTTAAAATAATCTAACGCTCACATAATAATACAATAATGTTCTTCAAGAATACTCTATTATCTTTTAAAAATATATAACTGTAAAATTAAATAATGTAATTATTTTTTTGCAAATAACATTTTTTAAATATTTATTTAACAAGAGAATTAAATTTTGTTTTGGTCTTTCTTTGAATCAATCTAGTGAGATTGGTTGAATGTGAAAAAGGAAGAATGTAGGTTCTCGCTTGAAGGACGTATTATGTATTCAGGCTCTTTTACGTAACGTGCCAGAACGACAATGCTTTTATATTTTTATGGCAGTGAAAGTTACAAGGGGCGAAACAGTGAAGGTATTCCCTTAAGTTTCACTGACAGTCGGAAAAACAAATTCAGCATAAAAGCGAGTTTTACTTTTGTTCCACAATCATTTCATACAGGCACAACTGATTCTTCGCGAAAGAATCATGAACGGAAGAAAATTTAGAAGCATATAAATGTTTCTCTTTGTTATAATCATTCTACATCAGATTTTTTGTAACAAACTTAAGACTTTATCAAGAAGCGAAAATGTGTTAATAATAGTGGCGTGATAAAATGGTTTATTTGATTTTAATGTCGACCATTACAGTGCATCGTAACGAAATTGTGCGCACGTGTCGAAATTGTTTAATAAAAGTCTCAAAGAAAATATTACATATATATTAATTATAAAAGATCCATAGTATTTCATATACATATAAAATATCCATAAAGATATGTACCAAATTTTTAACTGACATCTAACAAAAATCAATAAACTACATACAACACATTGCGCTCTAAATACAATTTGAGATATGGACTTTTTTTTTTTCTAAAAAATACTATTTTTTATTTTGCGAATCTAGCGTGAATTCCATAGCTATTGATATCACTAGTCGCGAGTTTTCACGTAAAGCGCCGCCCATTCCACGAAATCGTGCACGTGTGCAACGCCGGATTCAGCTGCCTCGTTCGGTTCAGGAATGAATTATCGCCCGTTCGGGGCTGAGCTCTTTCATTTCCAGTCTACGCGGTAGTCCTATCCTTTTCTCTCCTCCTATCGGCCGAGGCTGCAGACAGCAACGCTTTTTTCTCATCCCTCTGCGCGATACCTCCCTCTATTCCTCTCTCTCCGTTTTCTTTTTCAATTTCCATCAGAGATATATCGTATCATTTTTGTTTCTCTATTACCTTTTATATGCTTGAATAATTCCTATCTGTATTATTTGTTATGTACGTTTAATTTAATTAAAGAATAATCATTGATATTATTTATGGTGCTTCCTGTTGTCGGTGACATTTTTTATAAATTTACAGATACGTTCAATTTAACTTAATATTTGCAAAATCTTTAAGATCTATTAGTATCTACAATAAACAATTTATACAATTGGTGTTGTCATTATGATGTTTATCAGCGCACTTACATGTTAAATTTGACAGTTACATTATAATATAATCGTAAGAGATTACAGTACAATGAAAGGACTACGCTATTTTCGTATTTGGAATAGTTTCAAAATTTTAATTTTTTCAAATTTTAAATTTTGTCACAATTATTATTATGAATAAAGTATAATTTAAAAAATTAAAGTAGGTATATTATAGATAGAATATTCGCACTTATTAACACAGTTATTTGATTGACGCATTTAAATTACTTAATTTGTATTACATGTAAGCCTTGAGGAAAACTTTCTAATTATTTTTCCGATCTGCGACGTGAAACCAATTTTCTCTTTGAAACTCATCCGGAGATTCGTCAATTCCTTTGAGAATAGTCGAGATAAAGGGCAAAATTCATCAGATCCGACGAAGCAACTTTCATTTTGATATCTGTTCCTGTCAAAAAAGATTAGATTCGCACACGTACATACACACAAAAGTTTGCTATTACTAAAACCGCATTCTACATAAGATTACTTTCTCAATTGAATGTGTACCAATGTATTCTTAAAACGAGTTATTCTTTTTCGTCACGATGTCAAATATAACTGCTGAAATTCCAGGATTTATAGAACTTTAATTATCCGTTCCTCCAATATTATTATAAATTTCAAATATGTACTTAAAATCTACCCCTGCATGACAGCAGTTAAATTAATTTATCTAAAAATCTAAAGTAAAGTAGAACAATAATGTTTAATAAGGTATGTTTACATTGAAGTTTTAGTATCTACACCTCGATACATAGTTAAAAAGATCAATTTTTAATCGTTTAAAAAGGTTTTTGGAATTTAAATCTTTTGTAATTTATTCCAAGAGAAATGGTATGTGAGGTACTGGGGACACAATCAATTGGGTGTTTTCGTTTTGAACCGTACTCCACGATCGAGGATGAAAGAAGGCACGAGAAGGGTAAATTGGAATTCCGCGATGCGGAGGATGATGCTGCTCCGGTTGGCTGGGACGAAAGGGGCAATGCTGAAGCGCGAAAGAAGAAGGAAATCGACGGAGGAAAAAGGATAGAGGAGAAGAGTAGGGAGGAGTAGCATCCAAGGAATATTTACTGCCATCTTCTCCACCACTTACCCACAGATTCACTGCCTGAAGTTGTAAACACCTCTTAACTATATGGAGATAGTATCTCGGTTTCCCTCCTCGTGTGCCCTAAACTGTTACGTGGGTGTTGCGACTATCATTAATTAGATCATCATATGATTGCAACACGATATTTTTCTTAATCCATATGTCTTATAACTAAAACACAATTCATATACATGAATTATCAATAATGCGAAGGAACGGAAGCTGTTACATTTCTTTTTGTTATAAATCAGTTAAATATTATAATAGCATTGAACATAAAATATAATATTACAGTTAAAGTGAGATCTCTCTCTCTCTCTCTCTCTCTCGCTGTATATGATCGTCATATAATCATTCTAAATTAATTAAACTACAACAGTATTGTTAAATCGACTTTCTACTATTTAATTTGCATACTGTGTATGTTATATTTGTCACCGATCGATATGCTGCCGCCTGCTTGTAGTTTAGCATTCACCTGAACAAACGGTTTACATATTCATCAATGCTTGGATCAACATTTGTCGCACGGCAAAGAAATTTCGCATTTAAATAACCTTGCCTTGTGGCAAGTTGAACACGGCATGGCGGCTCCTTGTCCGCTGTGAAAATGTGACATTTTGTACGTGTATCGAGATACATCGCGATTTATATGTTCTGAACTTGACTCGCTTTCAAAACCGGTTTTGCGTTCCATCTCGCTTGATCGCGGATTATTCAATCGATAACTGTTTCCGAATTTATACACATACCTACTGAACTTTCAGCAACACTTTTAAATGTAATTTATCAAAGACTCAGCATGGCAAAAAAAATGACATTAATTTATCGAAAATATGCAATATTTCAGAATAGATTTAACATAATTGCTATATAAGAATATTGCAACACATTTTTACTATCTATTATAATATACAGATATATAATTACTATACATCTGTTTATTATACGTATTACATCTTAAAACGTTAATCTTTCATTAACATAATTAATTCTGTGAGTCTAAGAGCCATGTGTCTCAAGGGAAATTACGAAAATAGTTAAATATGTGATAAATAATAGTCGTTAACGTCTATATTTTAATGAGATTATTCATTTCGCAAAAATAGAGCGTGCTTTGCGAGCTAAGAAATGGCAGCACCGAAACAATGAGCTGATGCGCTCTCCGTGGCTGTAGATATAGTGGAGACGTGGAGATATAGAACGAGAGAGACAAATAGAAGGAGACGGTGAAACCCACTAAATCAATACTCTGCCATCGCTCCAACTCTGGCTCATCCCCTCACCTACCCCCTTAGCCCACCCCCGAGTCGTCAGCCCGCTTCTCTCTCCCGGCGTCCTCCTTCACCAGCGTTTCTCGGTTCCGTTCGTTCCACGCCACCCTTCGTTCCACCCCCGTCACGCTCTCGAAGCGAAACTTCTCTGGCTCCGCTTCCATGGGTTACTCCCGCAGAGAGTTTCCTCTACCATAGGGCTGAATTCTCCCTTATGTGTCAGTATAATCTACCCGATACTCACGAGATGTCGGTGACGCGTGAAAAACGTATATTCACGTACACATACACGCACATTCTCTCTTATTTATAGTTATTTTATTTATTATTTTCTTGCGATTATGCTATTTTTTTTAAAGAAAAACAACAAACATTAGATGTTAATTTTCGGTAATATCTTTAAAATTTTGTCTTTTTGTACATATTTTTTATGTTGAGTGAAAATAAGATAGAGCGCATCAAATATATACAATTATTACTCTACAACAATTAGTTGGATATTAATTTTCAAATAAAGTCTATATAATTGGTGTATATTCGGTTTTCTATTTTGTAATTTTAAAATGCAATTCTCGTGAAATATTTTAGAAGCGACTGTCGACGAGCTTCACTCTGCACGGATAACGGAAAAGCGATATCGCCACGTTGGCACGTAGACTGCAGATCCAAAAAGATACTTGCACGGAATTTTAATTCAAGACTACTTGAAAACGATGAAAACTCCCACAATTTTATACTCTTTTATGTTTCGTTGACGATAAAATATTTTGTATTAATTGCAATTTTATTGCAGATAATATCGAAATCGTAAAGATTAATGTTGATTCACAAAATAGAGCACAATGTTTTTCGTTTATACAATGATATTTTCTTCATATTTTCAACAAAATGTACAGTAATTTTTTAAATAGAGATTTTTTAGAATCTAAGTCTACAGCTATTTTTTTTTCTTTGTTAATATTTATTTATGCTAAAATTTGTGAAATATGAATTTCTGTTTTATTTTGCGCTAGAATATGATGTGAAAGAAGCACCGATAGTCAATCAATTATCGGATAACAATAAGATGACAATCACACTCCATTTCTTCAATTATCAACGAAGCTCTGTTTATCAACAAACTGGGTCATATGGTTCTAGTACGACCATCCTGAACCATTGCAAACGAATGCTAGGTATATATTTTATACGATCGTGAGATCGTACGACTAGCTGCGTGGCCTATAAAAGAAGTAGAAGGAAGAAGAGATTACTAGCTGATTGTGAGAAGGGGCCCGCGTATGGGCGTTTGCGTGTATACGACTGCCCAAGACGAGGGTACAGTAGTAGCCCCAACGCGTCTGCAATCGAAAGCTAACTGGACAAATAAACGGTTGGCTGCTTCTTACTGCTGACGATGTCGTCTCCGCTATTGATGGCGACTTCATCATATTTTGACTTATATAACGTTGGAAATATATATCTATGTCAACTTTATCGTAAAATTTTTTACTAAATATTCTTTCTATTATTAGTAAAATTATCAGAATTTTTGGAAAATAATTTTTTGAAAATATTCTAATTTTTTCACGATAAATAATTAAAATCAGAGATTTGTCGCACGTATAAACGTAAACGGATGTTCAATAAGTAGCTCAAGATCTCGATTAATAACCAAGAAAATCCTGCTTTACTTGCTGCTTTTAAAAAGAATATCAACAAAAAGTCCAATTACACGGCCGGCAACTCCTGCTTTGTTTCACGGCCGCTGCCCGTTGGTTTATGCCTTCCCTCTCTTTATCTACTTCGCTGCCGTTCTTTAAATTTCTCTCGTTGTTTTTCTTTTCTTTTCTACCGACGTGCGAACTTTTGCTGCCTTGGTAGCTGCCTAGTTTGTGATTTCTCGATGTTACCTTCCAACGCTCTCAGCACTCTCTACAACTTAGTGTCTCGTTAATTTCTTGCGATCCGTAAGACGATTACCGCACTTGTCCGAAAATTTAGCGTTTTCGATGTCCCTTAAATCTCTCGCAGTAAGTTAAACTTGCAGCTCAACGTTCCGAAAATACGTACATACATCATAGACTCGTGTTCATTTCTTACATACTGTTTTTACTTGGGAGTGTAATTTTGAAAAATTTTACCGTATAATCATCGTATAATTAATTTTAATCGTAGATAACATTTTTCTTTTTTAGCAGTAATCTCTTTGATTCTACGATTGCAAATTGCGATGATATAATATAAGATTGAATTTATCAATAAGTATGATTAATACCCCTGTAAATAACGAGTAATAATAATAAATAGTATTTCGACGGAACAAAAACCGCATTTAATATTTATAACGTAACGTTATTTGTATGCGCATTTTGTGTTCCATATGTTTCACCGCAGCGCGCGCGATAGCTGTTCAGACTGCGTAACGTTATCAATTATCATGTTCCGTAATAAGTCGTAATTGAATAATTACATTCGTCAAATTTCACAATTGGTTTGTTATTTTTGACAAACTATACTTTCATGTCATACGATTCTGTATAAAAATAGACATTTCAGAGTTAAAATTTTGCAATTGTTGAAAAATAAAAGAGAGTGGCATGTTTAATTATTATTTTAATAATGAGAAAAATATTAATATCGCTATACAGACAATGTAAGCATAATCCAACTGACGTATGTTTCACTGTCGTGTACCTACGACACATTATTCTTCCAAAAAGATATTTGAACATTCTATCCACACAAGATCCGCGATTCGACGCTGGTAGTCGTCTGATAGGATTACGACTATCGTTGAAAGATTGACGGTCGAATCCGTCAGCCGTTTTCTACAGCATGGATGGATTTTCTGCAATTTTCTCCACAGGCCTTCGGCGCGCTGTAGGCCGTGCACGTTCCGAGGTTCGAAAGCTCGGCATTCAATTCGAATCGCGTACGTTTGCGGTTGATGAAAGCTTGAATGAGTGGCACGTGGATACGATGCGCGCGAGCATGGTGGTGGTATCGTTAGCGTCGGCGATGCTATTTTGAGCATTTCTGCGGGATTAAAATTAGTTGAACGAAGAAATAGATTTGTGATAGATACAGTTCTTTTAGGAGTTGGCTCTCCCTCAACTGAATACATGCACGATAAATTAAATGATTAAACGTAATTCAATACCTTGACGAAAACAACTATCGTATATCATCCTATAATACGAAGATAGAAGACAAAATATATTATGTCCCAATTTTAATACGCATTGGATGTCATCGTCACTGCCATTAATCTTAAGTCTACTGTTACAATTCTAATTTAGGACATGACTTATCACTTGTCCCGAACGTAATAATGGAAAATTTAAGACTTTTAAATTCATTCAGCGTTCTCTCTCTCTCAATATATACTATCCAAACCCTCTAGATTGCGGAATAACGTAATAAGAACGTCAATGAGACGACTGCGTCGTCTACTATCCTTGTTGACGCAGAGAGAAACTGCGTAACAGTATATATGGTAGATAGCCTCGAGAGTGTCCCGCGGCGCCCCTCGAGTCTACCCGTGTCCCGTGAAGACGGACGCAGGGGAGAAGGGGGCTTCGCGGTGCTGTACACAACCACCACCGAGTGCTAGATCACGGGGGCGTCAAGAGAAGCGGGAGCAGGCGGTAGGCCAAGGGGAATACGGGTGTATCGGGGGAGTGAAGCTTAACGCATGTGCACAGGGCGCTTCGCGTCGCGGCGCTCCGGTCCCGCTCGTTGGAGGCTGCGAAACCGAGCGGGCGGAATTCGCGGATCAGAGTCGTCGCATCTCTCGCTTAAGATATACATCACCGCGGCACCATCCGCGGTTTTCCATGGGTATCGGCGAGCCGAGAACCGTCCCGACGCTGGCCGACACGCACCGAGCCCTAGTAAGAACTGTCAATCGTGGACGAGATGCTGTGCTCGGGGTACGCTCGGTGACGAATGATAACGTCCGAAATTACGGTCTTTCGTGCGACGCGACACACGTGCGATACACCTTGAAGTGCGACGGACCTGCGGCGACGAGACAACCGAATTCCGATTTGGCACAACGATCGAGTACCAGTTAACAGATCCTGAAGGGTCGATGTTTATTTTCTCTTGGTACTCTCTTCAAGAAGGCTCTCTTGGTACTCTCTTCCAGGATTATTGTGCTTTTGCGCGAGCTGAAGCAGCGACATTTTAACAAGATCATCGAATAGTTAGAGGAAAGTGTGATATCGTGAGAAGCTCCTCGCACAACAAACATTCTCATTTATTGACGACTCATAACTGTGCTTCATCATTGATCTCCACGCTGTATTTTAAACGATAAAACGCCGAAAAAATTAGTTTGGAAACTGATGCTTGACTTCGTGATAATAACACTGATGAGATTTTCCAAGACTACACATTTTACATTGTAGATCTTGAACATTGATAACTCTTGTAGATCGATATTAAATTGCAGCTTATTAAACATAGTGTGCACTGTTTAACGACTTTGCGCGAGCATTGCCCACGTTATGTCGTGAAAAAAATCTATCCAGTTATTCAAGCTTTTATCAGCAATTTCATCCGAGTGAAAGCGTATAGATGAGGATAATTTCGAATGATCTAATCCGCCTTATGTTGCGCTAAGTCGGTAGCTCGCTTATTTTTTATCGTTATTCATCAGCAAACAGCTTTCACAGCTAATAAATTATTGCGATTTGGCAATATTCTTCTTAAGACAATCCGAACACGTAAGAACTCGAATAAGCAGTACGATTTGGAACGAGTGAGAGTATCAAGTACCGTGAACGTTCCAAGTATTTTGTGTGACTCCTTCAGTTCGTAGGACTGTGTGTGTGCAAAGGTATCGCGAAGGCAAAGTGAGGAAAGGGTGATGGTGAATGGACTCACATGGTTACTCTATCCAATAGACAGTGAATCTGCTCGAAGGACACATGGTTCGTCGACGGTGTTGGATTTTTCTGATCCCACGCAGTTTCCCGTCGTACCTGGCTCGGTGACTGTTGGCGAATCTGTTCGCTCTTCGTGGACAAAGACTTCCAAGAAGGTGGTGTGTGAAGGGAAGTACCAGCCACGACGGGGCCCAGCGCCGGGGCGGAGACAAGGCCCCCGGTGCAGGGAAGAAGCGAGGCAGGGGAAGAAGTCGAGTTTAGCGTAGCAGCAACGGCCCTGAAACTACAGGGGAGAACAACTACCCCCTTAAACAGGGGGGAAACTAGAAGGCGACCTCGCCGACGGAGGCGACGGAAAAAGAAGCGACGGAGGTGAGCGGATAGTTAAATGGTTTTAACTGCGTTTTGAATCGTTATTAAAATAGTAACGATGATATCTCGGGGAAATAATTTTATTGAAATATAAATCGCGTAGTACGAATTCAATTTAAGTAAAATTTAAAATATGAAGAATGCAATTTTTAATTGTGTTCTATCACAGAGGACATTTATGATATTTTCACTTTTTAAACACACACATTACAGTTCGGTATAACTCAATAATTTAAAAACCAAGAATGTGTGAATACAAAAGGTCTAGCTTGTTACTACTAAGAATCATTAATTTTCCACAAAATGTGTTTATCAATGCAAATGATAGAATTATGATAAAACATGTAAGAAATTACAGTGACATTTCAATTAACGTTGAATTATAGTGTATAAAATGCTTCGAGTGTCACATTACAAAACCCGTAACAGTCGATCAATGATTCTACCACAATTCGTTATTCATTTCCGCGTATTCATCAAAACTTGCGTGATTATTGTTGAAACCCGTAAACACGATTGGCAAAGAAATATTTATTCCAGTTTTTTCGAGAAATTTTAGCTTTCTTTTTACATTGTCTAATCATTTTGTACTAAATTAAATAGAAGAGAAAATATTAATATATTTTTAGAACATATAATTCTTATGTATATATTATTAATAATAAGTATATAACTGAGTCTGAGTTTGAAATTACGATTTATAAAGAAGTAAGAAGAAAGGCTTGTTTCAATTATATAGAAATATCTAATATTATAAAGTATATAATTATTCATATTAATTTCATATAATTCTCATTAAAATAAACGAAAATATTTTTGTCAGTACAACAACCAATTTTTATACATTAAGTAACGTTGAATCACAACTGAAACAACTCGTAAACAAGATCGATCAATCGAAGATTAGGTTTTTAACAAAATTATAATGATGTAAAATTACGTTTTCTGCGAAAGTCCTTATCAAGTCACGTATGAAGCGTGGACGTATCTGCACCGCGTGCTTGAAACGTTTAGTAATTCGCTAACCGCTCTTAAGTGTAATTGATGATGCAGTAGATTTCAAGGCGGCTTGTGCGGTCAGTGCAAAAAACGCAGATTCCAATATTAACTGCAGAGTTTATCGAGTTTCTTATAGTGGCCTAACTGTCGGTCGTCCTTTAACCATTTAGTCCTGGCATTCTACAATGTGCCTCAATTTCGTCTTTCTTTTGATACGTTAACAAATTTTATCGACGTGTCGATCAGGTACTTTTAAGACATGGTAGGTGAGAAATTTTCAAAAAAGCTTTAAAGTATTTTCTTTTATCTCTTTTAGTCGGCCTAAACGAGAAGGTTTCTATAATAGCTTTTTTAGTATTATTACATCGATATGTTATAATTTCCTATCTTTACCTTTTAAATGCTCAAAGATATACACCGATTTAAACTTGCTCTAATTATTCTATATATTTTTACATATATTATTTCTATCGAAATGATTTACTTTTTGTGGCGTAATCCATTGATAAATAATGTATTATATATAATTTGAAAATTAGACTGATTTTCAGAATTTATTTGAGACGTGCATGAAACATTATTTATTTTATTTAAAATTAAAATTTTATGTAAATGACTCTAATGAATAACAATTCAAATGAAGACAATAAACGTTGATAGCCAAACGAACTATTTATTGATATTGTAAATACAATGAGATTGTTATTACAGTGAGAGATAAATATATGTATAAAAATAATATGTGTAGAAGGGCTACGAGCCAGAAAACAAATAATAAATAATAAAATATTTTTAATAATTTTGAAAACATTTAATATAAGACAAAAATTCGAATGGTACATAGAAAACGCAAACAAAAGTTAGACTAAGAATTAAATATAAGCAATAAAATATAACAGACGTTTCGACCTCTCCTTAGGTCATTTTCAACGTTTAAACGTGTAAAATATATTAAAAATTATGCATTACATATAAATTTTTCAAAAAAACTAAAATGGTAGCATTTTTAGCGATGTTTTTCGTCACAAAATAGTGTCGTTGTTGTGAGTATTAAAATAATTGTGTAGAAGTTACCAACTTGAATATAGAGGTGTCAAGTTTTTAAAAAAGTCAATGGATAAATCTTCTCTTTTTCTTCATTGTCGAGTAGTTCATCATTATAGCAAGTCTCATGGATAGTATGCCATTAAGAAAGTCATTCTCATGAACAGAAATGGTGAGATTGTAATGCGGAACTACAATTGTATAATATAAAATAATAGAAGTTATACTACACAATACAAATCCAGATACCACATAAATTCACATTCGTTCGACATATATAAATACCTATTTTATATAAAAATGACTTCAATATTAGCAATCAATGTTGTTGAATCGTCCGTATAATATTAGAATAAAATCAAATAAAACATTGAATAAATTAATTGGTTATAGAAACTTAAAACAGCGATATGTATAAAATATTAATAACAATCGTTTCAAGACTTTTTAAACATCGGTGTAAAGGAACTTGCTATCTAACTATCTACCAAATATGAAGCGCCTAATTATACTTACAAAAATTCAATGGTTTAAACTAGATAAACTAGACATTTTTTGTGGGGTTTATTTATTTCATTTGGAAGTAAAATAATTATGCAAATTTGATTTCTACAAAGTTAGAAGAAAACCGTATACAAATAAGAGACAAGATTAGTTAGTAGAGCGAAATTAAATTAGTTACATTTAAAAAATACCATCGATTTCTTATTTACTATACAATTGGTATCGTGCGGCCTAGGAAAAAACAACGTCAACAATAACTAACATACGACATTAGTGTGGTTTTTTTTCTGTATCTTCAACTGCCGACATTGCGATATTTCTCTCCCTATGTTATTTTTTCCGCCGAAACATCGGCGTGAAAAAAGGGCTTGGGGTTCCACGCCGATAGAATTCTTATCCCTAAAAGCAACGACGCTGGTTGGCCGTGGTTCCCCTCGCTCGTATTACGTCCCTTCCGTTCACGAATGAAGGGAGGAGGAAGAGGCAGCCAGTACAGGGGCAGGCAGGGGGATCGTCGAGGCAGGAAATGAAGGGAGTAGTCTGGGGTGATAGGAAAATTTGATGGAGGGTGGCAGAGTGACAGGAGGAAGGGAGGGGGGGGGG
>NW_017276357.1:795289-904200 GCF_001594065.2 Cyphomyrmex costatus | reverse complement strand
GGGGGGGGGAGGGAGAAGGGGACGGGGGAAGAGGAGAGGAGGGCTATCAATGACGCGTTAGAACACGTCACGCTGCGCAATGCATCTGCCGCCATATGCCGTCATATATATTATCCTGGCGATACGTCAATTCGGCCGCTGATCATTATACTGATTACCGCAGCACGCAAACTACTCCGCATGTGTGGCCGTTCTCATGAGTCTGTTATTAATAAGCACAGTTTAACTTTCGATATCGGGACATCGATGAGCAGTCGGGTGAGACGAATCGCTTGTATTCAAATAACTTCCGTACAATGTGTCGATCTCATCAGTTAGTCGCTTAAGACACATAAATAAGTTTCTATCTTCGTGGAAATAAATTATCTAGCCGAACAGCTAAGACAATGACTGTATTGAGAAAAAAATATATAATTCTTCAAAGGAGAACGTGCAAAACGAAATACACACAGAAAGACCTGTAGGATACAAAAAATAAATTGCAAAAGGAAAAAGGAGAGACAAGAAATGTGCGGAAAAGAAAACGTTCAGACGAATACCAGCCTAAGTCATAAATTTTGATATTATGTACAATGCTTCGGTTAGCTGAGAAAAAGGAAAAAAGAAGAGGCATAGCTCGCAACGTTGACGCAACCAACAATTTTCTCATGAAATTTTAACTTTCCTTTTTCGGTTCACAATGACGCAAAAGTTTTCCCGATTTCTTTCGGACAAGTAGGAATATAAAGGACGAAGTTAATACGACGAAGGAACAAGCTCCCATGTATCCTTTGACCTTGCTCTTTTTCCCATTTTACTTCCGTGCTATTACATTCTAAAATCGATGAGAATATAAATTGCGCGCGCGCGCGCGCGCGCGAAGCTCATGAATTTGTTCGTTATTAACAATACAATTAGTATTAATATTGATATTCTATTTGTATATGTAGTCAGTTACAGAGATAATAAAAAAATAGTTAGGTACATACAATTTTTGAATTATATACTAGTAATATTATTATTTGTGCATAAATTAATATAAAATAACATTTTATTTGAATTAAAGATAGAATTTACCACAATTTATTTTATGTTTGAATGTTTTGCAAAAGAAAATTGATTGTTTTTTGAGAAATAATTCTATGTAAAAAAAATGTTATTACGATTCTTACAGATTAAAATTAAATCATAAAATTTTCATTTAAAAAAATGGTCTCATTTTTCCAATCGTATTATTGTTTTATTAAAAGTTTTGTTATATCCCATTATATATGTATAGTGTATACATATATATATTGTTGCTTTTTATAATTTATTATTAAATGAGAAGATGAAATATTTGAGAAAATAAAAGCTGAAGAAATTAATTTTTAGTTATCGAGAAATATTTTCAACTTTTTGAAGGAAATATTTAATTCTATGTTCCAAAATCGTCCGGTTATAGCGAGTTTGCGGGTTCAAGGTACATTTTTATTTTGAGATAGAGAACGAAGCGTATAACACGCAGCCGACATCCCTTGTTATTTCTCCTATTTTCCGTTGCGATAAATCACGAATGCCGACGGACGGACTAAGGAAGTAGGGCCAACAGAGAGAGGGGGATCTCGTTTTGCTGGACGCAAAACCAAAACCATAGCAGCGGAGGTTGTCAACATTCCTGGCAATTTATAGAAGGAACATTTTAAATTAAAAAAAAAAAGAAACATTATCCATTTTTGTAACAAATTTCGTCTCGAATATAAATTTGGACGAAAAAGCTATAATCAAATGATCAGTTTATCGATCTATTATTATAAGTATCCGTATTAAATGTGATTTATGAAATAATTTTCTAGCAAATTTTGATGGTTGTAAGCAAGTGTGCGCGATAGTTATGTGATCGATTTCGTCGCAACTCGGTCGCTATTCTCCGTAGTGCAATTAGTGCACCATATATCACGCGGATAACAAGACACGGCGCCCCGAAGGCGTCGCGTGGAACGCGCGGAAAAAAAGAGAAGACAGTGGGAACAAAAGAGGAGGGGGGGTCGAGATGGTAGCGACGTGCCGCTCATCGTCTCGAACGACGTTCTTCAAGAACAACTCCTAACTTTTTCTTGGTAGAAGAGGAGAGAAGGCGGAGGATAAAGTCTCCCCTCATATCCTTGCTACAGTCGCTTCATCTCCTTTCTCGATTTCTCTACTCTACTAGTTTCTTCTCGGATACGCCGTTGTTGCCAGAAAACCCGCACGCCATTCATCTTGCGACATCGGACGAAAATAACACGAATTTAAGAAGCTCACGCTCGTAAACAATAAAGGGGATGTGCGCTCCGGTTACATAATAGCACCCCGTCTGGAATGAAGAAACTGTCTATATTAGAAAGTGGTATGTTATCTCTATTTCAGAGAAATTCAATTAGTTCTTGAACTTATTAGTGTTATCCGCATCATTGTGGAACAATGGAAATATTGAAGACAAATTTGCTATTAGTCACTAATTACGTTTATATTCAATTTTATGTAAATGTGAATGTAAAAAGATTGCAGTGCATAAATTAAATCAATGATGCAGCTTGAAGCAACTTTAGGATTAACGCTCTGATAATGTTGAGCAAACATGTTTTGCACTCGCATATGTACATATATTATGCAAAATATTAAAAAAATAATTAACAAAAATAACTTTCTATTACATTTTCAATGTTTTCGCCAATCGCAAAATTATTATAAAAACCGCTACACTCTATTTTAACATTACCTAGCTATTTTTTTCTTACACAGAATTGAAGTATGTAACTTTATTGCGTCACGGAGATTGAGCTATACAAATCTGAACAAATTGATAATTGAGAAATTTATGACTTTAAATATTTCCAATAACATTATTCTATTATAACAATTAGTTAATTGTTCCTTGTAAAGAATTAAAGTGCAAAATTTTATTGCATCACGGTGATTAAGCTACACACATCTTTTGAACAAATTAATAAATGTCAAATTTATATGATATTATAGATTAGATATTATTTGACAATTGAATCGATTACTACATTTATAAACGGGAATAAGAGCCTCTTCAATTGCATTGAAAAACCAAAAGAAATGCGTACAGAAGAAGGAAAATGTGATAATATCAACAGATTGAAAAGTACAAATGAGAAATGAAGAAAGTGCGAATAGCTCAGAGTTAAGAATATGTCGGAGCACGTGGCTCAGAAGATCAAGAACTGGTGGAATACACCTGGTGTGTTCTCATGAATTCGTTGTCGTTCCTCACGCATCTCTTCTCCACAGCTCTCCCTTCCGAACTTTACACATGTAACTAACAACGTTCTGTATTCGGCGCGTCTGGGTTCTGCGCAGGGTGCCGTGTTGAGCTTGTTGGTTATGCTAATGACATTCGCATGCATGTGAGCTGTAGTACCGTGGTGGAAACTCATGCACGGGCACAATACCGTCCCGATTTGTTACTACAAAAGTCACGAAGCGTGACGTAACGGCGCATTAAACACACCGATGTCTCAATAAGTTACGCGATCTCAATTGGCGACCGAAATCTGATTTGTTGTTTAAACGAAACGCAATCTATGTAAAAAAAATCATAGCATTTTTCTTTTTAATTAAAAATGTGTAAAAATTATTAGGTGTATAAAATTAATATATAACTATGAAAATATTATTTCTCTCTCATAAAATTTAATATATACAATATATACATATATATGTATTAAAATACTATATACGTTATATGTAACATCATTATTAATAATTATTTAAAAATATCGAAAGTGATTTGCAATTGTTTCCATCAGACACGAAACTATTAATAGAATGCTTTTTTAAGCTTTTCGTAGGATACCCGAAATCTTCAGTGTATTCTATCCATTATTAATTAGTCAATTTGATACGGCAATAATCCTACTTACATTAGATGATTGTGTTCCGTAAGAGAATCAGCGTAATAATTAAGTAGGCCGTGGGGAGTTGTAAGGATACTATCAAGTCCTTTCCTCGATATACGACCACATTTCCAACAATTGAGGGTTCTTTTGGTTACTCTTTTGTGTTCATATATGATTATAAATTACATTTAGAAAATAGATAATAAAGAACTCTTAAGGTTTAAAACAATTAAAAATTAAGGGGCTTATAAGAGTAAATGATTCACGATTAAAAGTAGAGTAAATAAATGTAAATATTTTAAAGTTAGATATAAATGGTACAAATTATTACGATACATGTTTCGGCATCTTTATCGTGTCTTCTTCAAATAAATAGCAATTCGAAAGTATAAGACCACTGCTTCCATGAGACATCGTGAAATCAGTTAAAAGTGTCGAAATTTGTTTTCGATGTTCTAGAGAAAGGAGATTAAGAAAATTTTTTTGATATTGTCGAATAAAACAAGCGATAACTTCGTCTCAATAAAATTACTCACCATGTGGTCTTGGGTATCTTTTCGTTGAGAAATCGTTGGTACAACATTTTAAGATTCAATATTATAATAAAAAAATGTATAACACCAGTCAGATAATTAAATTATTGATGGAATCATAAATTACTTCTTTCTCAGAAAATCAATTTTCTTTTCGTTTATCAGTTTTATTTCCAATATCAATCTACGAAATGTGTTTATAGAGTTTACAAAAATATTATTTATTCTTCTACAATGATTTAATTATTGTTTTGTTGATTATCGTTAAAAATCGATTATAAAAATATATAAAAACAAAAAGCGAAGAGTGTGGCAAAGAGATTGCACATATTAACGATCGACCCTCGATCAAAGGGCAATTATTTTCCAACTCTTCTAAAATACCGGAACGTATCGATCGGGTTGATCAACGAATCAGGAGGAGCGTATGGTTGATGTGCGTGCGGTTACGTTAGAGGTCGGCTGTTCGAAGTTCGTCGGCAGGATATCATCTACGGTACCTCTCGTTCCTCTCGTACAACGTACAGGAGGGAGCGGCTACGAAACAGCATATAATTATCGGTACCGTAATGGCGATCATAAGTCATGGGCGCTTCTCTCCCTCACCCGGTTCCTTCTCTTCCCTGGTTGGGACTGCGGGTCAGCCTGCGGGCAGAGAACGAATGCGGATGAGAAATGGAGTCGATTGGATAAAGTCATCACTTCGCCGCTCGGACGCAGGCCAACTCCATTTTCTTTGAAAAAAATTTCCACCCTCGTAGGATCTCGGACAAATCTGGGAACGATTCGGAAGATTTCTATTAATAAATGTTACAAATGAATTATGGGTGTGTGTGTGTGTGTGTGTGAAAGTAATATATTATTTTGTTGCATTAAAAACGATAATTATCTTTAGAATAATAAACTTGGATGAACGCTTGTATCTTCTGTCTGTAGAAATATCTTATTAAAAATATATAAAATTCATTGGAATATATCGAATTCCCAAATCTTTTTAAATTATTATTATACAATTTATTTTAATTTTATTACATTTTATTTTATGTTAAGTATCTTTCCACACGCACAAACGAATTTGCATTAAGATTAATTACGATCGATTAGTATTAACGTCGTCGGATAAATTGTTCGATTTTGTAAATGTCTCGCATATAAGGTCAAAAGTGACGGCCATGTTAGCAAAGTCACATTCTTCGCGCTCACCAAAATGTCAGCCTCTGGATGTCAGTCTCAAACAATGGCGGACTGTTCATTGGTCGTCAATGATAAACCCTTGATTCGAGTGTGTTGATTCATACATATATACTTCTTCATTCACACGTATTTCGTTACGATACCTGTTCTTTGCTGCTCTTTGACCGCGCCGGCTGACATTCTTGCGTTTCAAAGGGCAGGAACTCGGTCACGCATCAATATTAAAGTAAATGAAATTAGATGAAAAGAATAGTAACGAATGTAAATATTTAAACATTTTGTATAGTTTAATAAATCCTTTTGCAAAATTCGCGTATGATTTCAGCCGAAAGCAACGATTTTGTGTTGCTACGGAGGAGCTTCTTGTTACGGTTGCTACGGTGGGTGTTCACGCTTCGATGCTAAAGTGGGGTGGTGGGAAAGGAAATGGGTAAAACTGAAACTGAAATAGAAGACCGGAAAGAATACCGCAGAGAGAATGATTTCGAGCTTGTGGTGAATAAGAAGTATGATTCGTCCACGTTATAGTGGAAACGAAAAGAGCCAAGTTTTCTGACGTTCGTTTGTATTTCTCGTACCTTTTGTATCTCTCTAACACACTTCCTCTTATCCCTTTCTTCACCATTTCCTTCATTACCTATTTCCTTTTCGCGAGCAAAATAACCGAAACACAAGCATTCAATTCTAATAAACATAAAGAAGAGAATCCGAACGATATGGTTTATGAATCGGATTTTATTTATAGCAAATATTCTTTAACGCGTAATTTCCATTCGCGTCGATACGAGAGCTTGTGTTACTTTCGCTTTCGTGCAAGGCACATAGTTCCTCGATGTTGTCACAGTCTGGGGGGATTGTCCGAAGAGGGATGGAGGAACGACACTAGTCAAGGGAAAGAGCCTGTGTGACACGGAGAGGGAAGGCGGGGGTTTCGTCACGATGGGTGGGGTTGGTTTCAAAGGGGCTTTCGGGGTGGGGTGCGCTGACAGCTCGACGCTCTCGTCCGTTCCATGCTCGACGGGAGGATACGCTTCTCTGCACACATTCACGTCCGCCCGTACACGCGCGCACACGCACGCGCGATGCTCGCGGAATTGGTTAACGCGTGGTGGATATTCCGGCGTTCCGTCGCCGTTCTGTCCCTCTTTTTTTTTCTTTCTTTCTCTCTCTCTCTCTCTCTCCCTCGGTTCCTCCATTCTCATCTCCCCTCCCCCCGGCACGCGTGCACGTGAACACGCACACGCATAGTTCACGTCTGCTGTTCGCTTCTCCATGCCGCGTTAGTCACGTTGTGTAGTCTTTCGTTTCTGTTCTGTGCTTCTGCGGAGTCGAAGGCCCTGACACACGCCGACTCGTGCGGGCCGCATCGTGTCTGTCGCGAGCATTCGGGACGTGCGCGTTTCGCTGTCATCTGTCGGAACACGATCGGGAGCACGCGAGTCTTCGCGGAGTGAAACAGCACGGTGGAAGTTCATTCGGAAATCGCGTTTGTTATCGCATCGAGGGAAAAAAAAAAAGTGCAATTGGATATGACAATAGCCTTATCTTTCTTTTTTCCACTTATGCGAAAGATTCGTCATCGCTGATTTTGCAAATTTCACGCAACACAAATAATTAACGCCTGAGAGAGAAGCGAAAGAAGGGAACGCGCCAAATTTGAACAGTACGCCGATTGTTGCGCCGAGGGGAGCGCAAATGTGAAGTCAAACGTGTTTCACGAGTCGAACGCGTAACGTCGAATACAGTGAAATAAACGTGTTTTGTGTACTTGTCATGTATGCGCGCGAAGTGATCTACATTTTAGATGATTAGGAAATTCTCGAGACTTATAACCGCACGAGGAAGTTTCTATTTTTCGAAATATAACTTTTTCACAATATATGCTGATATTATTCCGCAGAGGATCGCTTAAACAGGAATATTTTTTTCTCCTCCAGCAAAGGAAGTATTTACTGAGAATTACGAATCGTTAAATCGATCGCATTCAGTCTACAATTGCTCATCTTAAATCAACATCGCGCGAAGATTGTAACAGATAAGCGTTTTATTAAGAAACCCGTATACACTTCCTGGATTTCGGTCGGCAACCAAGCCGTTCCAGAAGTAGTCAAACCACGCCGCGTAGTCGGTCCGTTATGTACCAGCTTGTGCACTAAGACTAATTATCGTCGTCACGCGGCTGCACCGGCGATGTGAATCACCTAAATGTTGGCGCGAAATTCGCTCGGCGATTCTCGCTCAGAGATTCCTCAGTTGCGTCGCTCACAATACGAAAGCGTGACGAAAGACACCGACAAATTGACACCTGTGTACACGTAATTGGCACCGTTTGCACAGTCTGCCGACAGTGGGTTTTTTGCGGTTGACAACGACGTGGAACCGATAAGGACGTCGCGACGATCGCGTCCGGTGCTCGTAATTGCCGGCCTGCTTGTTACTACTCGTGCTGCCAGTAATGTTAATTAGTTGATAGCTGGTGCGGGAAGAGACTCGCTGCGCCAGCGCGGGAGTATGCATCGGGAAGCGATGGTGTGCGTAAGTCGCAGACGCGTGAATCGACGATCTTAGCCGCGGGAAGTCGATGCGAAGACGGATCATGTGGAGAAAGGTATGTTCGCTTCGCACACGTTATACTGACACGAGTTGTTTGTGAAAGATCGCGATGCGCTACAAAAGTCCACTTAACCGCGACTACTTGACTGTTTAATAAGCTCTGATCGTTCTTCAACAATTGGAAGATTGACTGTTACAAGTAGAGTTTATCGATCAGTCAATGTACTGCTCAATGGACCACTCGCTGCCACTCCAATTTGCAATTATTCAACCTTCGAATCTCTCAAAGAAGCTGTCGTATATAGTCACCTTATATAGTCACATATTAGGGGAGTTAACTTCCTGCATTTGGAACGTGAAAATAAATGTCCCACTAAATGCGGTGCCCCGTATTATCGCGGATTACAATCTTAAACTCCGAATACTTCAGATCCGGATACCGATTTTGTTAGCGAAGGCGAGAGAACGCGCAGGCAACTCGGTAGGAAGAGCATGACAGGTCACTCGGTTACCTGAAAAGATAAGAGAGTCATCTCGTATAATAGTCGACCTGGTCTCGCTCTTTCCGGTTTTTCGTTTCGTCACGCACGCAATTCTCTCGTCGTTCTATCTAGGGAACACGATGGCGATCAAACGATAAAACCTGATGCTAGGTGGTCCCGATTCTACTATAAACCAATTCATTGATTAAGAAATTTCAAATGTTTCGCTAAATGACTATTGTTATAATTGATCTATAATACTTTATGTACATATATATATATATTTTTTTTATCATACATCAATATGAGACATTTCGATATGATATTAGGACTCTCGGAATATTTAATGAGCTATGAATCCTTCGATCTGACGAGGGTCACCGACAAAGGATTAATCTCTTATCGAAGAATAATCATTTTCGTAATAAGAAAGATTTATACACGATTACGAGGAATTAGGTAACAGGATTGTCTCTTTTTTTTTCTATACCAGTTTTCTCGTGTGTGATGCCAACGTCTATGAATCGTAATGTGCCAACTATTTTCACTAGAATTTGTAAATTTGTTTTATCTTTGTACTGATTGTTATTAATGCACAATCACGAATATAATTTAATTTATTAAATTTATTTTTCATTTTTTAAGGAAGAATATTCTCTTAACTTTTCAATTCACAGATTTATGTCAAATAAATAAAACGTGAAACCGCGTATTTAATTTAGATATAGTTCGTATTTTTACCGCGTTTGGAAAATGTGTCAGAATGTTACCTCTTTTTCTGAATTACGTTCCATATATTTAGCCTGTCTACCTTTTCAGATAGCAAGTATAAAACCCTATAGTATAGAGGGATGATTCGCGGCACCGCGACGCGACGGGAACGAAAGACGCTTCGCTGCGTTTCTGATTTACTGGCTGCGCAGGTATGAGGTTAGCGACATGTAGTGTAAAAGAGAAGCTTGGTACAAGCGTGAAGAAGAGCAGAAAGCAAAAGGGGTAATCCTATACGGACGGACGCGTTGGTATCATACGGTTTAAAACGATTGTACTGTGTCGTTCTAGTTATGTTTGCTCACAATATATGATCGTTCATCATATATTCTGTAATTTTAATATACGTATAATAATTAATAATGTTGCTTTTAATGTCAAAGTATTAATATTATTATTATAAACTAAACGCTGAAATCAGTGTCTTTTTGCAATTCTAGAACTAACTTTACCTCGATTAAAATGCGCAATTAAATGCACAATTACATTATTAGTTATTAAGACAAATTCCAGAAGCTCGATGTGATGTGCAAAGTATAATAGTTTTGCATAAATAGAAACTTTTACTTATTTATTAATTCAAATAATTCTGAATGAATGTAAAACATATATGCGCGCACGAGTTAATGTTATATATATATTTTAAAACAATCATTATTTTCAGTAACAATATTATTCTAGAGCGTATCTTCTAAAATGTAATTTTTCTTCTCGTATTTTTTCAACTTTGCTCTTGTTTCGAAGTTTTTGCAAAAATACATACATCAATAACGTGAGTTAACTACGTTGGGATGAAAGGGTCGAAGGGGGTGACGCGTGGATCATTGAATTACTTCGGGTGCAGAATGATAGACGTTACGCGATACGAATGATGTTTCTAATGACGCCGTGCGGTATTTTCAAGCGTGATAAATCACAGCGGCGGCTCGTAAACCATAAGGGAGTCGATATGTGTATCAATGTGGGCCGAGGCGCGATGATGAAGGGGGTATGGAAACGGGAAGAGACGGTGCCCACGCTAACGTTATACTGCGGTATGAATGGAACGCTTTTGCGGAGGCTGCCTTATAGAAGGTGGTTAGCGAAGATATTTATTACCCTTTGAACGGTTATCGGCACGCCGTACAGCATTCCATTGTGAAAAATTGTCAGCGCTTTCACGGGCGCGAACCGTATTCTTTTCGCTTCCCGTTTCTTTTTCAAGCCCGAGGCGAGGATGGTATTCAATGTGCAATCGCATCAGAGATACGAAATAAGTTGCATGTTATTTCTAAATAAGATATTTTTAAAACATTACAAAAATTGCGTTCAAACAAGAGTGAGTAGAAAACATTTAAAAGTAAGTCACAAAGGGGATCCTGAAAGAATTTCTAACATTTTCAACATTCTTTGAGAAATAATTTATAAATTACTTATTGATGTCTCTCGATAATTCAGGCCATTTAATTACAAGACTGGTTGTGCACATTTATATAAAATTACCGTTTATTTTCAATTGCCGTGCGAAAATCAAATTGCCCAACACTACACATATATTGACCTTCGCCGCTCAGGGAGCAGCGATTATCTCCCACGGTCTTCCGATTTAATTAAGCACGAGCTTTAGCTTCGCCCTTAACTTTCGATATTAGGCCCGCGGCGTATCTACTGGAGCGACCAAGTAGACCCGAACTCTCTCGCCCACACACGCATAAGGCGCACATATATCGCGTGCGCATCTTCGCGACTCCGAGTAAATCGGTATAGGCAATCTCGTTCCCAAACTCCGGGACTCCAGTCAGTGGGGTGAGCCACCCTTTGTTCGCAGCGTCGGATCTACCGGGCTTTCAGGCACCCCGCCATCCGGCAATCCTCCGTCGCTGAGCGTCGCGACGCTCCCTACCACCCATCGCTCTCTCTATCCTGCCCACTCTCCGTGCATTTGCCCCTACCTTTCTTGCCGTTCGCTCGAGGGTGTCTGCCACGGCCTTTGTGCTCTTGTCAACTTGTCAAACTACCCCTACCGCGGCGGGCCCTCGTCCCCGATAGCATCCAATACCATGTCCGTACCGCCGGTCCCTCTACACCTCGGACCAAATCCTCGAACTCACCCTCTTAGGACGGTCACCCCACCCCGATGTCTTCTCTCTCTCTCTCTCTCTCTCTCTCTCTCTCTCTTTCTGTCTCCTTGCTTGTTTTTCTTTGCCTGCCGTTTGATTTTTGCGTTCGAGACATCGACCGTGTGAGGTAAGAGCAGCTGCAATTTCCGCCTTTCAAGGCGTTCTCCACAACAGTTTCTCCCAACAATCGTAGCGAGTTTTTACTCACAAGTTACGAGGCGTCCATTCATATAGAATATATAGATGGTTAATACTGTATAGTGTGGTATACAGATTTTATCTTTGCTCTTTTCAAATAATTGAACAGTATTTTTTTAATAATTGTTAATATTTATATAGATCATGTAGGAATAGCGCAATGTATATATGGCATTTCATGAATTGCATATAATAAAATATGTGATCGAGTTTATTATTAGTACATTTATTGTTAAAGCATTTAATATATAAACATGTAGGTAATCCTACATATGATAATTGTGAGTGCATGCTAATAGCTGACCATTATCATTAGTAATTATACGCTTATGAAGATCTACGGCGCAATTTCGAAACATACTGATTATGCTTTCTATGCGGATGCGCGATATCTATATGTGATCAAGATTTATGATAAGAGTCGGCTTCTTATATCCTAATTGTATAATATTTATGCACTTCTATTTTTATCTTATCGCGAGAAATGTACATATACAAGGTCGAAAGCAAATACATGAAAGCTTAAATATTTTGCTTGTAATGATTATTATTATCATATCGCCATATCTATGTACAATACTTTAACAACTGTAGCGTTACAGTCTGCAGACTTTTAACTAACGTAACCAAATGATTTTATAATTATCTCGTTTTATTTTATCGTTTTTTCTTGTTACATTTCTTTATATTTATATGAGAAATCATTACCTCATTATCATTACCTCATCACAGTGATATCTTTAAAGTTTCATCATTGTTACTTTCTAATTTAAATTCTGAAACCTCTTCGTACAAAGCTTTTCATATGTACATTGTGGGAAAGAATTGCAATTAATAAATTCCGATTCGAATAACTCAGCATAAATAAATAAAAGTTGTTTCAGCTAATTTTTCCCATCTCAAAGTTTATTAATTTCGATTTGTTGTCACGCCGACGATTTTAATTCGAAAATACGTCGCGTATTTTCTCGACTCGCAGCCGTAATATAAATTACATCGAGATAATTTCAAAGTTGTGCCGACAGCGTCGGGTGTCGTGGCCGACGATGCCAAAATTTTTCGGTAGACTCCCGCGTTCCGCTGTTTATTTTGACATGCTAACGTTGTAGCTGTATACGTGCCATATAGTTTATTTCTGTGCTCATCATTCCATGTTCTAAGTTTGCATATTTATGCGTGTCATCTTAATTCAACGTTTCTTCCAATTTTGAATCATAAATTATCCTAAGAAATAGTCAATTTGACGTATTTTATTGCACAAGAAAAAAAATACTTTTCTACATGTATTTCTCACTTCGATTACTATTATATACGTGTGTGCAAGATGTTCTACCGTACGGATAAGTAATCATAAGCCGTTAATAATAAATGTTAGTCGTTCAACACAATAGGTACTTTAAAGGACGTTCTAATAATTTTTGGTGTGAATGAGATTTAAAGGATGTACAAGGCGCTACCGAAATTTCTGATGCGCCGTGTACAAGTTATCTGTGTTGAGAGCAGAGGAGACATACGGTGAACAAAACTTCAACCCAGGATGTGTTCGCCAACGTCTTGAACGTGCGAGTGTGTTGGTTGATTTATAGGGTGACGTCAAAACTTTGTACTCTCCGCTGTGTGTGTGTGTGTCTCGGCGGCCTTATAGATACCCCTTCGCGCTTGCGACGAAATAAAGGCATGGCTTCGTAATTTCGAGTTTGCTGCCGCTATTGTGCATAAAGGCACACCCAGTTTGTGTGTATATGTGCTTCTATTTTATATCGATGGGCTATATTTATATTCTTCAAGATTATATTTAATGATTATCATTAAATATTATATATATATATATATACGTAAGTTGAAAATTGTTAGATTTTTCTATGTCCGCATGTACATATAAACTCTTTGTTACTTTAACTTAACTTATATACATACAATATACATAAAGCCGTGTTATAACAAAGGGTTCCCTCGGTGTTATGTAGTCACGTGCAGCTCTCGTCTCATCGGTCACCCACATACGCGTAAATTATAAATTATCCGTGCGTCTACTTTTCCCATGTTGTCCCTCCGTAAAGTAACTAGTTTGCATCATGAATCTTGATTATCTAATTTAAATCAGGGAAAAGTATAATGTCGCGATAAGTGAAAATAATCCATATTCTAAAATAAACTAACGATCGATCATAGATATTGTTTTATAACATTAAAGGAATATTTATAATCACGGTGTATATTTTTGTATTCAGAGTGATTAATTTGTTGACCTATATTAAGATAACTGAAAAAATATATTAAATTTTGAATATCTAATTTCTTTTAATTAAAAATATATAGCCTTCTTTATAGTTCTCTTTTAAAAGATCGAAATAAATCAAACTATATATAGACAAATATTTCAATAATTTATTATTTTTCTCAATAACACATTATTTTAATAATTTAGTATTAAAATCATAGCGCATAAGTTCTAAAATATGTTTATAATACATGTACAATTAATACTAGACTAAATATTATTTGTATCACATGCACGATTATACGCGTAACATTTCACTTGGAAATTTAATTTAGTTCCGTCATATGGATATATGATTATCTACGTACGGAACTTTTACGAAGTTCTTTTAAAAAACTTTTACCACTTTGCGATAGCATCTGGTTACGAGATAATTCAACCTGTGTTAGACCTACCGTTAATTAAGTGAAATCTGGAGTGATTAACCCTTGACTTCTGACTCAACGCACTTCAAATCAGGAACATTTGCAGGCTTTAGAATGACACTCTGGAGTAACAATCTGTTCCCATTTAGCGAGTCGTAGAACCGTTAACGATATCATGTTTAATTTGTAAAAAGCGTGTCGCAAGACAGTCAGGCGAGTAATTAATTTTTGCTGGTTTGAAATTACTCATGATCTTTTAATTCGTCTGCATTTAAAACGGTAATATTAGAAATTTTGTTTTGCATATAAAAAAAGGGTCAACTAATCTCAGAAGTAGAAGATATTTCGTCCTTTTAGACACCTTTAGACAGTTTACGCAACAACGGACCATTGTCCCTTTTAGATTTAGGACTTACCGAACCTTGACTCAAAAGAGAAAGCTGAATCTCCCAAATTCCAGCAAACGAACAAAAAACTTTTGAATACCAAAAGATGTGAAAGTTGCGAAATTGTATATAACAGAACTTCCTTGGCATTTTCCACACCTATCGGCAAAAATTGTTCAGGTGACTTGAAACTCTTGGAAGCTAGTATAAGAAGACCGTAGAGCCGTAGAGGATGTTGAGTATTCTCTGTGGAGAAAGAGCTACTTAAAATTATAGAAGTTTTTGATATTAACAGTGTTTTTATATTCCAGTGTTTTTAACAATATTTCGATTTATTAATTTTTTACATTATTCCTCGACGTTTATCACTATGATGTTTACTATTAAGGTGATTTTTTTAGTGAAGTGCCGAAAATTTGTGATACCCTCACCAGAGCCTACGCAAAATTACAAATGCCTGCTCAACTTGGATAAAATTTTAGAACTACGTATACATCTTAATGAAATAGTACGAAACATATAATAGTAAATTACGAGCTGCATCTTTATCGAACGAAAACAAGGTGAAATTATTGTTACTTTTCGAGGTTAAATTATATGCGTGCACGTAAATATCTTTCCGGAATGGCAGTTATGGACATATTACTTTTTGTGATTACTAAAATTGTAATTTTTTAACTATTATAATCTCGTTTTTGAGAAAAGTCTATAATAAGATTTGTATGCAGTTAGTTAAAGAAACGTCTCCAAGTCTTATCTCTCACTAAGTGTTATACGTGAAAAGTTACATTTTTAACATTTTTTTCTCGTTAATGTACCGTAAAATTTTACGTACGTCAAAATTTCGGGGAACTTCAATTTTATTATATAAAAAAATTAAACATTTCTATGGTAACTCGATTTATTAAAGGATCACCTTAATTGATAAATAATCATACAAGAAACAAGTAGGTATTTTCGTTATAAATTATTTAATAATTATTTAATACGATTAATTAATAGTTTAATGTTATGGGAATACATGTCGAAGATTTTCCTGAGTCTCTTTTATTTATGGATTCTTTAACGAGTTATAGCGAATAATTATAGATAAGGGAAATGTTAAAAGAAATATTGATTTTAATATTCAATCTCATTTTAAAATAATAACTCTTTAAAATATATTATGTACTTTGTGTGTGTAAGTGTGTGTATGAAAGTTCCTTTTGTGACAATTAGTTTTGGACCGATTTATAAATTAAATAGAGAATTAAAACTATAGTGATTATAGCTGAACACACATATTTATGAAGAATTCATCTATTATTTGTATGATAATTTTTTTCTCATATATACTATCAAGCATTTGTAATTAAATGTTTAATGAATTCTGATCTTTTTAGATTTCAGAATGTAATACTACTTACTTTTAATAGTTTAATAAATTCTATGTAATTATATATAAAACAGCACTGTATGTTAAACATAGAAACCAAGTTAACGAAGCTCGTTTATCACATCGTCTTTTGTATTCTTAAATCATTCGCTTGTGTTCGTCTTCACTTGCACGTGTAACTTCACACTATGGATATAATTAATGCAACATCACGTGAACGACACTAGCATATTTCTATGGAAATTGAAATTTCAACAAAATGAAAATATTTGTATTGTAAAATATTTTGCAGTACACAGGTACGTCGTATTATATTCTGTACATTAAATATTACGAGATTAATGTAAATGAAGTTACTTTAAACATATTTTTAAAGCTATCTGTATGTGCCACATACATATGTTATTATATACATATATAATATACCAAGTGAATGAACTGCAAAGTGTGTGTTAGCCAAAATTACCCACAATGTTTACAGACGGCATTTTCAACTCGCACGGGCCGTGCTACTGTTAACCCTTTTAAACTGCAAGTAGTGGTTCGTCTTTTGTTCGCGAACGTATCTCTCTTTGTGTCGGCATTGTATGGATACGATCTTTTGAAAATGTGATAAATGCTTCTCTATAATTTTTACCGTTTTCCGTATAAAACTTGACAAATTATCATACGAACATGTGTTTCTTACATCTATATATGTATATGCGGTCAGCTAGCGGTGATCATTTAAGTTAATGGTTGTGTAAACAGTTGTCAACAGTCCCTTCGTTTCATAGATTTGGCTTAATTCGAAATAAATGGATTTTATTTAAAAAAGAAACAGGCTTTTTAATGCTTTATCTCAGATTTTCTTTGTATGGTTTTCTCACATTTTCATATTAGAGCGCCAAAATAATTAATTTTTATTTATATTTCAGATTAACTAAAGTCTAAATTGATCATAATGATTTATATTTATTATATAATTATATATATGTATACATATATGTGTGTGTCTTACACGTTACATCAACGATATATCTACAATATTATAAAAAGATTTGCAGCAAACTATGATAGGTGATTGCGTAATATTGATCAAGATGATGATTGATCCTTTATCTGAATTTTTTATTCTATATAGGTATATTGAAGATAATTAAATCACCAATTGCATATTTGTTGATAATTTTGTTAAATGGATAATTTTTGTTAATTCTTACATATTTTTTATGTTAATTTTAAAAATAAAATTAAAATTCATTCTACTAATTCCAATATTTTGTAACCAACATATCTGTTTTACAAATTTATATATTTTGTTAATAATAGTTCATTGTATATGCAATCTTTTTCTTAATTAAAAGAATTTATTTTGAAGTCTTTTCTAATGAGTAGAAAATCATGTTAAATTCAGTAGCTATTCCCTATGAATCATTTATTTATGTCAAAGAAGAGATAAGTAAAGGAATTTTTAAATGCATGTTACTTAAAAACCTGTTCTCCTCATAAATTTGGCAAACATATTTGAAATCAGTAAAAAATACTGTAAGAAACATCCTTACCAGATTAAATTTAACATAAGAAAAATGAAATGTTGTTAACCACTGAATTATTGGGAAAAAAAATTTCTAAAATTTTTAAATGCATATTATTAAATATTCTTATATAATAAATTACCAAACTGCAGATTTAAAATCAACATAAAATGTATTATTAAAAACACTCTATAAGATCAATTTAAAGAAGTTAATATTTGTCTTATTTTGACGACTGTTGAAATGCATTATCATATACGATTTTTATATATTTAGGAAATATATTTTTTTTTTGAGAATTTTTATTAAATAGTGTATAATCACAATCTTTCATCACTCATTAGAATAGATCGCGATAATATCATTTAAATTACATTGATTTATGTATATACAGACAGTCGTTAAACAGTATTAAATAGCAGTTATACGGAGGGATCGGACTCTCTTATCGAGGTATCGTAATTCGAGAGAAAGCTCACGTAATACCCGCACAGCTGGAATTCGTGGTGAACGATACATCGTCACCATTGCTTTCGCGTTCAGCTGACGTTATCGGTGTTACGGATGGATCGCGCGCTCGCCGGTAGAGACAGAGGAACGGCATAAACGATCGGCCGGGCGGACGGCCGACCGGCCGGCTTTTCAGTGGCCTTGCAAACTGGTTCCCTGCAACCCGACTCGATTATGCTAATCGCACATGCGTGTTAGCATTCGACTGATCGGCTCGCATACCTACACAAACGTATATACCACACATACACACACGGTGCGCGTGGCCCATGTGTTTATATATCGTAGCGCACCGTCCTTACGTACACGATCACGGAAGCAAATGCACGCATATGCGTTGCACACGGCTAAGAATCAGGATACCGATGTCGCCCAAGTATATGTACTTATACGTGTGTGTGTGTGTGTGTGTATGCTGGAATCCTTGATCGCGTACACCTTTTAATGCCACTTCGACCTCCCGCCAACCGGGCATCCTTTAATGCGCGTAACGGTATCTCTGAGGTGTTCCGCCGCGCCGCGTGATCGCATTTCTCGTGAAATCTAGCGTGGTTGTTCGTTAGCATATTTCTCTCAGTCTTCGTCACACATTTCGAGGCACTGTATTTCCGACGTTTAATTTTTATATCGCAAATGCGTTATACTTATTATTTATTAGTTAGAAAAATACTATACTGTGGATAATTTATAAAATTCAATTTCAATATGAGATTTGTGTGCAAGATATCCGCGTGGATTCTTCATTTGTATTTAATGTAATTAATGGCACATTAATATTATTGCATTTTAGAACAATACGAAACGAAACACTAACCGATCTAATTAAAGCGTTCTTTTATCATTGTTACATGCGTAATTTTCAGCATTATTAAAAATTATGATATATGTATAATAACACGCGTTAAAATGTAAATTCATTGTACAATGGTCGCTAGTCCAGACAGGTTTAATGTCCGAGAACTTCCCGTCGAAACGAATAAATCATACGACAGCAATATCGAATGCATATAATAAATTCGATTATGGTATAATATACAGTTAAAAAATAATGTCATCCTATTTCTGTATGGGACACGGATCATTTTGTATAACAAAGTACCTTGAAATCGTGATATTTCCATGAATATGCATTGCATTTTACTTAATATAATCTTACACGAGCCGTGTCTTGTTTCTTCGCGAATTCGCTCTTCTTCCCTTTTGTCCCAAATTATATGTTATATATAATGATAGCTATTACTGCGTCGGCTTCGCGCCCATTTTATATAATTGCTTGTAGTGTGTGGGCTGTATGAAAGTCGTCAATCACCGTGTTAACATGGAATGAAAAAAATTGATCGTGATACTAGCTAAAATGTAAATGACCGTAAGGATTCATAATACAGTGGCTATTGTTAATTATATATTGCTAATTTGTTGCTTGCACATTACATCTCTAATTTTATATACTTTACTTATTAAGTGTGCATCAATTTTTATTTATCTTTCTTGCATCTTGGAATGCCGTAGGATGCCGCTTAAGTGTAAACACCTGAAGAGTGTGAGAAAAGCTGCTATCTTGTGTGCGCTAAGTGTTACATAGTACAAGGTCAGGAGCTCGTAACTTTTTAATATAATTCCGCTGCTGTACATGGCGTCAGAAATACGTTCGGTATACAGCGCAGTTTAGTTTACGACTATTTTACGAGGTGCGGACGACTGACACGAGCTACGAGTTCCATAACTGTCAAATCCAAGTGCCATTTATGGCTCAATCTTTACGGCTGCTAACGACGTCGTTTATTTTATCCGGCCGTTTTATCTACATCAGCCGATGATACATATACGTATAAACAGATCGCTCAACGTTTTTTGTTGTCTTTCTTATAATACGATCTTATGAAAACATCTATAGTATCATACACACACACACAGACTTTATCATTTCTCAAATTCGATTGTATTTATTATTTCTAGTTCAATATTATCTTTTCTATTTTTTAGAATCGAAAGTTATATGAGCATAATAATGAATGCAATTCGCTTCTTTTGAGATGGACGGCTGACAATCGACACCTCGACCGTTTTCTTTTGATTACATCAAGATAGTAGATAAGAGAATGCGGGACAAAGAAATTCCTATCCAGAGGCCATTTTGCTAACTAGAGGCCATCGTAGTTATATGACGTCACTTCCATATCCAACCATGGCGTCACATGACGCTCCACCCTGTTTTCAATCACCTTGGCCCCGAACCCACCCAGCTGTCAGACATGCTCCACCCCGTTTTTTCCTCTTCTTCCGTGCTATCACTATCGCCATCTGCCGACAATATTATGTACTTCTTAGACCCTTAAATAATCAGTTGGTTTATGATCTTTCCAGTCGATGCCACCACTAAATGCGGCCTAGATACTTATCTGATATATGTATCTTGTATTTGACATAATTAACACGTTGTATATACCTTCTTATTAGATAAAGGAAGACTAGCTGTTCTACAAATAACATTATTATTATTCTACAAATGTATTGTTTTAATTTTTTTTATTATTTTAATTTTAAAGAAATATTTCTCTAATTCGTATAATAGAAAAGTTGGAAAAATCAACTGTAACATACGATGACTGATTGTGCACCCTTTGCTACTATTAAATTAAAGAGATGTAAGGGAAAAGAGGACGAGAAGCTGCGAAAAATACGCCGTCCACGTCAATAGGATTCAGATACTTGCACTTCAGAGGAGGATACATAAAGGGGAATTTACGGGGCGGGAATTGAGTTCAAATCCTGCGGGAGGTTGAATTTATACGCGAGAGACGAGGAAGGAGAGGTGCTGGGGAAAGGGGTGGCGAACGCGTGGAATCGCTATCGGCGGCCATTCATCAATCCGTGGAATCAATACGCTGGAATTAATGAAAGCGCCGCGCGAACAGCAAGCTAGTGGCCGGAATGTTAATCGCGATCGTCCGCGTCCGACCCGTTCTCATGTACAGCAAACTCCCAAGGGCCGCACCTCTCACCCTCTCGCACTCACACCCTTTACCCTGCTATGCTGCCCGTTGCACATTCGAACCCGTTCCTAACTCCGTGTTTAGCACCACCCACACTGTCATGCCACCCGCAACAATACCATATGTACATTCACATGTATATTTTCATTTATTCCTTTGCGACGAGATAAATTTTTTGCAATGTAAAAACCAAATGTATTACTCGTTTTAAAGGACCACGTTTTTTATTAACTATTTTTAACATGCAGTATTTTATTTTGTTTTTTATATTTAAAGAATTAACAAAATTTCTGTTTTAAGAGAATAATTTGCAATGTTTTATAGAAACTTTTCAACCAGAGACTTTAATCAGTTTTGTATTTTTATTTAGTCAACATTAAAAAATTTTTTTTAATTTAAGAAATTGAAGAATTTGAAAATTGCGAAAATTTTCAAATTGTCATTTGTATTTGAATAAGTTGTACGATTTCGAAACATCAGATATGGTCGGTATAGAAGGTTTGATCTTGAATCGACAGATCAACATGTCTCATAAAAGGCAAAAACCCTTTGTATTTCAGTCGATAAGAAAGCAATGTATTATTATTTAACAATAGCGATATCCTTACGTGCAAATAATGTCTCTTAGAATTAAAATAAGAAAAAATGTTATATTCATATAATTGTTTAGAATATTAATCTTATTTTTATTTTTGCGAAGCATAAAAAATTGTTGTGGATCAAGACTTGCTTTACATTATTATACATACGTATACACAAAATATAATTTATATTATTAATCACTGCGATAATTAGTTTTTACAATAATATTAAATTTTCATATTATTCATTTGATATTCGAATGGTTTTTTTCTTATAGCATTTGTTCTTACGAAATGTGTTTAATCGAATGCTATGTACTTATTTTTGTTAGTCTCTCTTATTTTATTATTAACCCTCACAAACAGCACACTCTTCATCCCCATAAACGGCACACTAGTGCGAATTGGGATTTTGTGATTTCATTCACTTATTTTCTTATAACCATGATACTATTCTTCAAAATACTTTCAAAACCATACTTTCTTGGGATAAAATTTTTCAACAAAGCGATTGACGCAATTCAAATTTAGTTGAATTTTTCTTAAATTGTAAATCTTGGAAACTATTGTGGGGGGGAGAATGCCAATGTTTTGAAAATGTTGAGGGTTTTAAATAGAATTTAATAATAAAACATGAATAATATATCTTATGTAATTTTTAAATAAACATTAATATAAATATATTTTTTGAATATAATATTAAGATAATATGTGGTGTGTATAATGAAAACAATAATATTTGTAGAATGTTGAATAATTAAGTTAAATTTGTTTATAAACATGAAATCATGTGAAGCTATAAAAAATAATTTTTTTAAATTTAGTTTTATAATAACTTGGTTGAAATGAATATATTTACTTAGGAAGAAAGATGAATTAAGTAAATTAATATCGATTGTTATTCTCACTTATTTCTTATACATATCTATATAATATCTCTTTTATATTTAGTTGTTTTACCTTAATCTGACATATTGGGGTTTATAGATGTGAATGGTTTTGATATATCCTGTTACATAATACTAATTTCATGCAGCATACGCATCGGTACCTTTACAAAATTTCCGAAAAAGAGATTGATGCGAAGGGGAAAGGTTTTTGTGGGAAGTGGCTACCTAATGGATGGAAATTTTTCCAAATTTAACGATCGCTTAGCCCGCCCACACAGAACGCTGTAATAAGTTTGGCGTCTGTGCGATGGCCGTCACCGTGACGAGCACATGTGTAACTTGCCTTCTGTCATTCACGCGCTAAACTCTGTTCAGTATATTCAGTTCGCTTGTCAAGGATCATGCAAAGTTCCAGTCACGTCCGCGATGTTATATATATTTAAATATCGAAAAATCTTCGTAAGAATGATGATATTTGTTTGAAAATTTTTTGCTGATTGTGTAATTTATGACACTTGCCATAAATTTACACTAATGTTTTTATTATTTAACAATTTATTAGTATTTTTGATTATATCGTCAATTTAATGTAATTATGATTTACACTGAAGTTTATGTTATGCTTGATACTTATGAATCAAACGTATAATTATTGTAATACGTAATATTACGTGGTATTGTAATATTGTACAAATAACGTAATATAGATGTAACATATAGATTTTTTTGTGTTACAGGTGCGGCGTAATTTCGATTATAGGGTGGACAGAGGAACGAAACGGGTCTGGAGTGGCTTGGCGTTTTGAACGAAGGTGTCACACCGGGGAAGACGAAGAACTTTGATTATTATCTTCCGCTACCACTTTGTGTATACGTGGGGTATACTCTCCCCTTTCTCCACTTGCTAATTAAAAAGGTTCTGTAGTGCTCCAGTTTATAATTTTATCCTCTTTTGGTAGTGAGCTCAGTGTGATAAAAAGTCAAATGATGTACATGTGATCCAAAATGATGGTAATTTGATACATATATACATATATATATATATATGTGTGTGAGTGTGCTGTGCTGCTCAAGAGTGCGTGAGATGACAAAGGTCAAGTGAGAAAAAAAAAAATAAAAAAGATTCGTAAAGAAATGCAATTCCGAAGTGATAAATCTGTATCTATGTAAAGACGTGTGCCAGTGTGTCCGCACAAGAAGAGTACAAAACAAAATAAATTTACGAAGATAGAGAAAAGAATAATAGATCAATTGAAGATAATCAAAGGAAAGTCAGTCAGCAACGTAGAGAAGTGACATAAGCAGGTAGGACAGGTGGGACAGTAGCATGAGTTCGTACTTTGCGAATTCGTATATCCCGGACCTGCGAAATGGCGGGGTGGAACACCCGCATCAGCATCAACAGCACTATGGTGCGGCCGTACAGGTACCTCAGCAAACACAATCGGTCCAGCAACAGTCTCAGCAAGCCGGTGATCCCTGCGATCCGAGTTTGTTACGTCAAGGAGTATCCGCTCATCATTACGGAACCACGGGAGGTCAGCAAGATATGCCTTATCCAAGGTTTCCCCCGTACAACCGGATCGACATGCGGAACGCGGCCTATTATCAGCATCAACAGGAACACGGAAGTATGGACGGCATGGCCGGTTATAGGTCGACGTCTCCGAACACCAGTATGGGTCACATGGGACACACATCAACCCCCAACGGACATCCGTCCACTCCCATCGTCTATGCCAGTTGCAAACTTCAGGCGGCTGCTGTCGATCATCAAGGCAGCGTTCTCGACGGACCGGATAGCCCGCCTCTCGTCGAATCGCAGATGCACCACCAGCAAATGCACAGCCAGCATCCTCATATGCAGACGCAGCAATCACAGCATCCGCAACAGCAATCGCAGCATCAGCATCTGCAGGCACAGCAACAACATATGATGTATCAGCAACAACAACAATCTCAAACTACATCGCAACAGGGACAGGGTGGGTTGCACCCGCAACAGCAACAGCAAGCTCAGCAGCATCAAAGCGTTGTTGCATCGTCTCTCAGTCAACAACAGCAAGGCGCTCCTCAGAGTTCGGCGAGTGCGAACTTACCGAGCCCATTGTACCCTTGGATGAGGAGTCAGTTTGGTGAGTGTTACATTTTTGTAAAATTTATTTAATTACGGTGCGTCTTCTTTCCTCAGGCGTCAATCATTATCACGATTGATGTATATAAACGAAGAATTAATATATATATATATATATGCGTAATGATATCTGCTACGAAAAGATACTATAAAATAAATGCATGAAACTTTAAATTTGTTATAACATCAACTTTTTGAGAATTGCAATATGTACATATATTTAACAATATAACACATTAAAATTTATTATTATTGTTAAAAATCGTTTTAAAACTCGATACGTTTTCTTGTGTATTATTAAATAAAAATGTGATAGAAAAGGTTACTTTTAAGAATAAAATCAACGTTTTATTTTATGCGTGACCAAAAATCTAGTAGAAAGTTAAATTTATAGTAAAGTAGGTTCTCAGGTAGCAGGTAGCCAACTTTTGTATTTATGCAACGGAGCACAAAACTAAACCAAATCCGTACGGTAGCTGACTCAGGATTGGCACAATGTCTCTAGATACGTCGCGACCGGAGTTATTTATTGCGTTGACCTGTTAGCCTGTCTGTTAGTTTCACCGCTCGTTCATCAGGTCACAATAAGCGTTATCTCTTGTTCTTTTTTCACGTGGCTACCGCTTGAAGTCTCAACATATATTCGTTTTTATTAACATAATTTGTAATGCTACAAATTGTCTTTTGTCATTATTTTGCGATACATCTTTGGATAACTAAGGTATCTAATATTTTTCTAAATATAAAATTGGTTTTTTCAAAACACTTATTATATGTACTCTACTCAATGCTTTAATATCTGCAATTAAATAATGCTCTTCAGCAACTCTCAACTTGTGAACGTTTTAACAAATTTTCTCGTGTTTTTTTACGGTATTCAACACTTTTCGAATCATTTATCATGTGTCTATTTGTATGGTGTAGCTATAAAGAAATAACCGCAAGGCTGGTCATTTAGGTAGAAAAAAATCTTGACACACAATTGAATTTGATGGAATCCTGTTAAGCGCATCACTCACTTTTTCGTCTCTATATTGACTAGTAGTTCGACCCATCTTTGAAAAAAACGATATGTCTCCATTATCTAAGTCTGCAAGGTAGTATCTGTCCAAACACTTTAACGACCCACTCTTACCTCTCACCTGTTTCTTACTCTTCAGTCATTCGTCTCTTCTTCTAGAAGCAGTTCCTTTCCATTTGATCAGTGTATAAGTGATCCAATTAATTTTTTGGCGAAACAATATTTATAAAGTTACATTTGAAAAATAGTAAAAAATAATTTAAGGTACGTGCTAATGTTCAAATATATTTAGTGTTTATTATATTTTTATTTTTAATATTAAAATATTAAAAATGTCTTACATTTTTTTATATAAATTATAATTTTTCTGCTTTACACATATTTTTAAGGTATGTCGAAAAAACTTTTTTAATTAAAATATTGATTGGAAATATATAAAATGTGAATTTCTGATATCATTTTGATGTGTTTTTACTGTCATAATTATTTTTGTTTTTAGACATTTCAAGATATAATTATAATTTTTAACTTACTTTTGTCTAAGATACGTAGTAGAATTATGATTAAAAAATTGCAATACCTTTTGATAAGCTTTTTTGAAATGTACAAAAATTTTAAATTATTATTTTTATAATTTTGATACTTAAAAATCATGAAAAGAAGAAATATTGCATCCTTTCAGCAATGATTATACATATTTTTTTCGATTAATGATTACTTGTACCATCTTTCGGTTAAATTCAGAAGCAGATCCCAAGAAGTCTGCTCCGGGATTGGCCGATAAACACTACGCTTATGACGACGCCAGGGCTTGTAGTTTACTGCCTGTTAAACGAAGAAAATGGCTTAAGTCCCTGAATGTGCTCACAGATGTCGGCACATTTAAGAATGTTTCGTCTTATTCTCGCATCATTGCTTTTATGAAACGAATTTTGCTTAATTTTTTTAAAAAGTTTTACGTAACATCTTTTGTACAAAAATGCATAGAAGTTTGCTTATATCGCATTTTGATAAGAAAGTAAATGATATTAAGAGAGAAATGAATATTATTTAAAAAAGATATAATTAATTAATTTTGAGATAATTTTGATTTTTTATTTTTATTTAAAATATATTATTTCTACGCTCTTTTAAGATTCTTTTACTTTATATGTATCTATTTGTATCTGTGTTCTGTTTACTCTTTAAAATTCATATAAGTTTAATACAGTTTCTTAAATGTAACTAATTTTATTACACTACACGTATTCTGCTTTAATTGCTACGCAATTTGAATTAAATATACTAACCAGACTTACAGTTCTACTTCATGGATACCGTTAAAGAGCATTTGTTCAGTGAAATTGTTGAGATTTCTTAGTATCTTTTGTGGGACACGTTACACAAACCAAGAAATTCCGGCATAGTTAGCTGCATTACAAAGTAAAGATGTGCAAGCATGCATACATTCCTTGATTAATACCGAAGGTTCGAAGAGTCACAATTATAAATATATATGGCACAATATTCTCCATTTTTTTTTTTTAAATGTTTATATCAAAATTTTGTTACAGAAACATTGTACAAAGAAAATTTTATTATTATAATGCAGTTTAAAAAACTTCAAATAATTCTTATATAGAAAAATAAACAAAAAAGTATTGCTGTACGTTAATTTGATAAAATTTAAAAATCTCGACATAATCTTTTTCATATTGGATAACACAACGTGTTCGCCATATTACTGCGCTGTTCAACATTTGGCATTCCGATCCCAAGTGTTGATCCGAGAAAAGGAGACCGACCATCGTACTTTTAATGCATGAGATAATTGCGACCCTCTGTGTGAAAAGATTTATGACATCTCGACTCCTTCCCCCCCTCATATATTCTCAATCGGCAAATAAGCATGGCGTGATACAGTTACAAAGCTTCCGTTATTGCATACGTGCGTGCACGCTCGTATATTACATTCCTTATGTAACGTGTATCCTGAGACGTTCAGAATATATATATTATATATATATGCTTTATATAAATTGTCGCGACATGAAACATAGGAACACATTTTAATATTGTAAGCGCATTCCACACATGCTTTTTCTTTATATAATAAATATATTTTTATTTTTTCACACACACAATAAAAAATTGTAAATATAATATATTAATATCAAATGGGGGATATATATTACATACAAGATACTTTTATACGTTTACTTAATATTATATTACAAGAACGAAGTCATGTAATGAAATTTTGTGAAATGTTTAAAGCTATAATTATTTTCGACGTGTCAGATACATGTAAAATTTATAGTCGTTATTCGAGAAATAAATCAGCAGATAGAACAAGAAGAATCAGCATTCCAAATCCGATATGCATTTTATTATAATCCAACTAGCCGCTCAACAGATTGGTAGCCATAATGATGGCGGCTTCGTGAGATATTCAAAAAGCGATGGAGTTTAAAAGGGGCAGGAAAGGAGGAGCTAAAAAAGGTGAAAGAAGAGAGGACTGTGCGTGTATATGTGTACATATGTTAGAAATAGAGAGAGAGACAGAGCGAGAGAGAGAGAGAGAGACAGAGAAATCGAGACGATAGAAAGAGGTAGAAGGTATGGATGATGATGATGAATGAATCCACAGAAATCCTGGGACGGTTTTCTTTTGGAGCTCCGCCATGGAGGCAATTGTGAACGATATGGAGGTCGTGGTTTGATTTCCTATTCGATATTTGGTCAGAATTCAACGTTTGAAAGACAAAATTGTCTCTATTTTATCGCGATTTGATCGATTCATTTACGTAACATTTAACAATCAATTTAAGTTGTTGTATGAAGTAAAAATTTCTATTCGTTACGATTCAATCTTAAGTTTGATGAGGCATATATACTGTTCGTATTTAGAGTAGCAGGTGCAAGAAAAAGTAAATTTTAATACTCCAAGTGATACCCGTAAAGATGCATATGTCGCGGCAAGCCGTTCTCGCTGCTCATTATCTCAACCTTCTACCTCGGGGCTCTTTCAGACTCCATCTTCTTGTCTGCCTGTCTGCTCGTCTGCCCGGAAGATCAAAAAAAAAAAGGAAAGCGAAAGTAAGGAGGAAAAACTACCTATAGAATACTCTATAGTCTCCTTGGGAGTTTCTAAATTTTCTCTATAAATGTTAGCGGACTTGAAGCTTTTCTCTTTCGTTGAAAACTTTTGTGAAATTTAGTCAATCTTGGTTAGTCTATATATAAAACATTAAAACTACTCTAATTTTACGTTGAAATTATAATTTTACTGAAAGAAAAATTAAAACATTCAGGATTTAATCTATTTTGTAGGACTGTTGCAAATTCAGAGAATTGTTTGCGAATTTATAAGAATTGCTAATAAAAATATAAATTGTCTGATTTATATAAAATATGTAGTAAAATTAGAACATTTTATAATTGTTTATTATTATTACTTATTTCTTTGCATTATTTATGTATACAAATTATTTCAAAAAATACTTTTTTGACGCATATCATATATTCAAATCTTCAACATTTTAAAGCAAAATTTTTAATTGTGTTTGTTATTAAAAATAGTCATTTAACAAACTGGATTTTAAATGCCGATTTTGTTAGATCTGAGCGTTTATTTAAGAAAATTTTACAAGTTATCGAAACAATTTTATACAATTAATATTAATGTCCATCAACGATATAGATACAATCCAAGATTGATATCGTGAGCAAATGATAAAATTAATGGTATATCTAGGATATCTAATCGAAGTGCATTTCAAGGCCTGGCCTTACAGTGCCCACGTAAAGCTTAGCTTAATTGGGCACCGAGTGGTGGCCGCACCTTATTAGCGGGTTACAACATCCGGCTAGCTGTTAATCTGAAAAGTCCTGCGTGTATCCTGCGGCGGGCCTGAAAGACTAGTCAGGCAGGAGGGGAAGCGGAGCAACTAGCCTATAATAAGCCGCACGGTTGTGTACGTTCTGTTCTGTTTCGTTCCTTCATGCTGCGCCAGTGAAGGCAGACCCATAAATCTCCCGGGCATACTCCAGGGGACATTTGATCCTTGCGTAACCCAACGCCGTTAATTTATTGCTCCGCGTTTAAAGTCACCTCCGTCCGCGAAAGCCATGGCAGTGCTGGTACGCCGATCCGGCGCAAACTTAAGCCATCGGTATGACTTTCTTATTACAGGACTCCTTTCCATACGCGTGCTTGCGCGTATGTATCACGTGAATATCTGAAAAATATCAATGGAATCACAGTAACGTTATACAGTACATAAATTAAGGGAATTCTAAAGCAAAGCTCGAACTCTAACGAAATCGCCAGATGTCGCTGTTTTACAACACATCGACATTACCTTTTTCATGCTACCACATTAATATTTCACCTAGACAATAATGATGCATGCAGTCGCATTATCCGTCAATTTTCGTATCGTAAATTCGTCGCGATAAAGTGTCTAAGTCTAATTCTAAGCACTCGACGCTGTTTCTACATGTAAACTACGTGGACTACTATTTCTTAAGTACAGATTGCGCAGCTTTTGTATGAAACAAATGTTGTTACGACATGGCAGCTCTGAAGTGCCATATTAGACTAAAAAATGGTAAAGAACTCAACTTTGAAATTTTTTTTATCGTTTTTAAGCATAGATTCTTATACCTCACAGGCACGTATCAATGCGTATACTTTAATTCTGTAAAAGGATTTTCGAATCTCTGTGAATGACAAAAAAAGTATTTACGATACAAAAATTATATGGTTTAGTCGGTAATACAGACGACTTTAGGATCCCCCCTTAAATATGAGAAATATATTATAATATTGTTCCCAAAAATAAAAACTTATTTTCAACATTTAAATTACAGAAACTGGATTTTGACATTTAAAATTTAGAGTTTAGCATTTTTTAGTATATATTTTTATTAGGATCTGTGTTAAAAGAATAATTTTTTCGATTTCAAAATATGTAATGTCAGTCAGAACTTTTTTTATGATTACATCTTTACAAAAGCATTGCTTAAAAAACGTCTGGAAACATAAAATATCGTTGTCTCTTTAATTAACCCACTCAACTTATTATTTTCCGCTGTCTAATTCTCATATCCGGATACATCTAATCGAGATTTTAGTCTTCAATAATCAAATCGATTGGCTCGAAAACTTTATAGGTTTCAGCTCATAAATAATACAGACTCGTCTCGATGCAGCGTTTAATAATTCATTTCTTTGCTCTGCAACATCTAGTGGCATGAGAGGATTTATGGGCGAAGTGACCTTTTGAAACAAACCTGATTATTACGCGGCATCAACTCAGGATTATCTTTATTTAAAATGACCGTAGATGTATTTCAGATGAATATATAAGTTTTGAAGAAAAATATACGTGTGTCTAGAATCTTTAGCGTTTTAAAAATAATGTACGGTTGCTATGTGTGTTGAAAATGTCGATGTTACTAATCACTTAAAATTTTAGTCACATATAAGCTTTGACTTCAAATACGATTTACAGAATGAAATACTATAAATAAAATTATATAAATAAATTGACACTTTCTGAAGTGTCAGTGCATTTGAACATGTTCCATGTATTTCACCGATGCTTTGATGATCTAGCCTTAGATCTAGAACATGATCTTCATTAACGGTGTGACAAATGAATATTAATAGGATACAGCTTTCATAGAGCAGTCGACGGTACACACTTGATAGTCAATTATAATAATATTTTTTTCATACCATACATAATTCCATAAAAACTAAATTTGTGAAAAGTTTATTATCGTTTTTTTTATATCTATACTTGTGCGACGCGATCGATATAATTACTTTTTTTTAATAATATTTATTATATTTTTGGCAGAATAGTAAATGGCTGTTTTCTTAAAATAACGGAAGGAAAGAGAGCCAAGGAAGTTGCCTAAATCGTTAAAGCTTATAAGAGAGCGCTAGAGATTGGTATGTTGTTAATTTGAGAGCGTAGCCCAAGGGAAGGAATAAGAGGGTATGTTCCCAACTTTCTCTATCCTCTCCTATCTCGGTCCGTCTCTTTCTCTAACGCGCGTTTTTCTCTTCCTCCGTATATCGTCCTCTCCGTCTGGTCGAAGGTTCAGGAACCTACGCGATCTCTCCATCTCTCTCCGAAGCAGAACCGCCATCCATCTTCATCGGCCGACAGCGCGACGGGCGGCGTTTGCCTCGAATGCTCGCCAAGGAGTTTTCTTCTTCTTCTTCTTCTCCTTCTTCACCTCTCCCCTCCTTACTTTCCAGTTCTCATCCCTACGCCTCTTCTCTTCCTTCTTCTCTCTCTCTCTCATATCATTCTGAAGCATTCTCTCGTTTTGCTCTCTCACTCGTATGGCGGGTTAACCGAACCAAACCCTTTGAGGTTTATACCTTGTAAAGTTGCGAGACTTCTCACACAGAGTCAACTCGCTCTGTCTCCTTAGTATCTTCCTCCGTCTTTCCCACCTCTCTCGCTCTCTCGGTAACCATAATTAATATTCTTGTTCGGAATTCGTGTACCGCGTACTGACCGCAGATCATATCGCGGATATCGCTAAGGTATCTATCATATGCGGAACTGCATTTACGGTTCTGAGTCTTTTTTTTATTCGTAGCGGTATTTAATTTATTTCGTTAAAGTTTACAGAAACTGTTTGGCCAGTTAGATCGATCGTAGACTGTACAAATATACAATATTAGTGAACCGATCGTACAGAGAGAGAGAGTTTAAAGATAGAATATAACGAAATATCTACGTGTCTTGTCCGCTACAGCTGTACTTCGTCTAAGCAACCGCGATTCATCATTTAGAGATTTTACATCATTCAAAGATTTTACATTTTATAATACATTACTATATACTTGATGTGTTTGAAACGTATCTCGTACAATAGAATAGTATAATAATTTTCGAGTAGATAACAATTAATTAATTTGCAATTTTAATCTCTTTTGTTTCAGAAAGGAAACGGGGTCGGCAAACCTATACGCGATATCAAACGTTAGAACTGGAAAAAGAATTTCACTTCAATCGATATCTTACTAGGCGGCGACGCATCGAGATCGCACACGCGCTATGTCTGACGGAACGGCAGATAAAGATCTGGTTTCAAAACAGACGGATGAAGTGGAAGAAAGAGAATAAGACGAAAGGCGAGCCGGGCTCAGGCGATGGCGACACTGAAATCTCGCCGCAGACGTCGCCGCAGGGTTAAAAGAGCTCCGAGGAGTGGAACTTCCTTTCCACCTCTCTCAGAGTCGTTAATACCTTGTGTTTCCAGCACTACCTCCTCCCTACCCAAACTCCACAATCCCCATCGATGACCTCCAAATGATCCCTCTAAGCAATGACGCTTATTTTGTCGTGTTAATCATGTTGCTTGTACCAAAAACGAAGCAGATAATGATGAAGACGAGGAAGTTGTAGAAGGACCCGTAAAAGAGCGCTTGATGAATGGACGATAAGAAGAGAACTTACGATAAATTCGCAGAGACGTAAAATTACGCGAGGAAGAGAATAAAACGAAGTGAAGACGCACAAACGAGTCAGCAGAGAGGATTTGCGTGAATGCGCGTGAAAAAGGTGGATCGAGATTATTGATCGAGAAGAGTAAATAAAACTGGATCACATGCTAATCAGAACCGCGTTAACCTCTATTACGTTTAATCGATTATTGTATACTAAAATCCATATATATATACATATATATGTATACATATATATATATATATATATGTATACATACGTATATACATATGGATAGAGATATATGTAGTTTAATGTGAAATCGTGAGAGCGAGTGACCGATGACCGATTGGCACTAACGCACGTAGAAGACATGGTTCCGAATGATATATAGTATTAAGAGTTAAATCTACTATGAGAAGAAGAGAATGATTGCGCGAATCTGACTGCGAGTATGATAGGGAAAAAAAAAAAAAGATCGTGTTGAAATCTTAGGAGAGCATTTTATTATTTATTCTCTTACATCGTAAAAGTAGAATCATAGAACGATTAGTAGAATATAGCCGTACGAAGATGTCCATCGCGTCTGTATTTAGCGATAGGTAAGCGGTTTAGTGTCTTTAGAGGATTGTTTAGATAGATTTTTTTCTTTAATACCGCCGAGCGGTGGCTCTAACGAGGATATTTATGATTCGTGCCAAGTGTGATCTTTGAGAAATGTGTTTTGATAAAATTCGTAGGAGGATTCGAGCAACGGCGGGATACAGCAAGTGGACACAATGAAAGAGCAGTGCAAAAGCGGAAGAGAAAAATCGCGAAGTTTACGTCTTATTCTGAGAATAGTGATACAAGTGTGTGCAAAACTAATTCCACGGAAGATCAGTGAATTTTCATGTATAATATAGAAAGGTCACGGCGTTGTTTTTGGATTTTGTATGCGGAAAAAGCGACTATGAATGGGACAGACTAGTGCTGATTGATATAAAGTGAATATGACAAAAAAAAAAAAAACAGCGCCCTTCGGCGGAGCAGAGTCAAATGGACTTGGCATTTCTTCATCAGCGTCATCGCAAGGTTAGTCTTATAAAGATTATCGGTTTCATTACTTTTGTTTCTCGTTAAATCATCAAATGCATTTGATAAGAACAGTAAGTTTTAAACTCCAACGGAATAAGCTTACATTTTTGTATAATTAATAATGCATAAAAATGTAGTTTATCCGTTTAATAACCGATAGTTGGAAAAATTTGTTCCTATCACGCATATTGCTCAAAAATAAAATGACGAGTATATAATGTATATAAGCAATTCTTTCCTAGCTAAAAAGCGTGTCTGTGCTTGGAAAAGAATGTTGAAATTAATTAAAATTTTTTACATTATATTTTCGATAATTTAGAAATGTATTTTATATTATTATTTATTATTTGGAGAGATCAAGAAATTTTTAGTTTATTACTTGAAATAGTTTAGATAATTACAAAAAATAACTATTTGACATTAAGATATTTGATAATATTTGATATTATAAATAAATGTGTACATAGCGTAATGTCTTTTACAATGTCGGGCACGTAATGTGATCTCGCATAAATTATTTTCTTTAGAATTTTTGTAAAAGAGTAAATGCAATAGTTATGGTGTTGCAATTCTTCTTTTTTTTTTCTATAAATATTAAGAGAAGATGACTCAAGGAACACGAAAATTTATTTGCATTAGTAGCTATCGAAAATTTGCTCTTGCTCCGCGCGACATGACGCCAAGTTACCAAGTGTTATAATACATAGCGTATTTTCGGAATAGGATGCTTTCGGCATGAAACCGCTTGGCACCTTAATAGTGACTTAGAGCTAACTTGACCAAAAGAAATTGTTTTATTATGTATATACGAATAATTTAATTGCATTATCATTCCAAATAAATGTATTGTTTGTTTGATTTTTTAATATATAGTACGAAAATTATTCAAATAATCTTTATTTTAGTGTTTTTAACCGAGTGATTGTGCTTCTTTTGTGAATTATTTTCTATTATTTATATGAGAATTTTTTATAATATTTTTATTTAGTTTTTACATAACAAAACACTTTCTGTATATGATAAATGTGTGATCAATGAGAATCCAATTTGTTACATTGAAACGAGCGTGTTAAGTGTGGCAAGCGGTATCAGGGCACTCGTCAACTCGATCGTCTGATCTGGTTCGATGAATTGATTCGATTATGCCGTATCGGGAGATCCAGGAAAGCCCGGCCACGTTGTAGCCAGGCGAGCCCATATATTCCGCCGCGGTGAATTCTTGTGCTGTGTTGTAAACTTAGATTCGACATAATTATTTAGTGTATATCTTGTATACACCATAATTAATAATATACGTAATAAACGATATTAATAACCGCGTGCTAATTATGAACACAGCGGTCGAAAATGCCTATAGAGGTGGTTAATCTTCTGACTCACTGCAGAATTCGGCTCCTTACCATCTCTTCACGAAAAATGGGAGAAAGAGGCGAAAGAGAGTGGCATAAAACGTGTAATCGATATACGTAACGTATGGTCCAGCTCGTGAATCGATCGAGCAATGTGTGTGACCAGCCTTTCCTTCTCGAGAAATTTATTTATATAAAACTCTTTGTCCTTGAGGAGCAACGAACTGTGTGAAAATCCGCGGCGATCGCTCGCTCTTTTGAAACACCCGTGTATAATCAAGCCAATCAGATGGTCTCCATCTTTTACATTTTGTTCCATCATTCGATTTTGTATGTAATTTGGATATATAGAAGTTATTATTTTAATATTGTAATTGTAGACGTTCTTTGGCTTCTGAAATACGTTAATTGAACAGCTGTATTATTGATGAATGATTTATGTAGACATGCAACTTTGCACGATATCACATAGATTTTTGGATAATATATTTTATTACGAGCAAATTGCACGTAGTTTTATAATTGTATTAATCAATTAACAAAATATTTTAATGATAGAGGAGGTGGTGCGAGATACACACGAGGCTCCTTATCATTTTTGATAAAAAAAAAATTTCTTATCCTTTGACTATGATATCAATTGCTATAATACTATATGACCAACAAAAAATTTCATGTATCCAATTTCTAGAGACCGATCATCTAATAATTTTCTTTTTAACCTGCTAAAGAGGGAATGAATAATAAACTATAAGATGAGATTCTTATGATTTGCTGTGACATTATTTTTCTAAATACTTGTCGAAATTGTATATATGCATTAAGTTTAAATTCGAGATACAGCGCCGATCTATCAAATCGACGATTATTTGCAAACATCTAATTCGATTGTAATATGTACAAAAGTTGAATAGTGCAATAAAATATGTTTAAATAGAAATGCGTTTAAAAGAAAGATATGATGGACTTCGGTGCTGTAAAAGTAATCGTGGTGAGCGATCGCCGTGAATACATACGCAATTGAAGAAAAATAAACTTTTGTATCTATTGGATAGCGAATCTATTACTTATAGATTAAAAAATATATACATATATTATATATAACGCGAGAAGGGAAAATTCACATAGTATTAACTGGGAGGAATAAAATGCAAAATATATATTTTATCTTTACTCGTATATATGCGCATTAAATTACAAGATATACGTAAATTAAATCAAGTACCGTGAGTGTATGCAAAAAGTAGAACGTAAAACTGAACGTAAATGCAACAGTGTGTACGTACGAAGTATGTCACTAAGATAGTCCGTATTCGATAAGAGTAACATCTAAAATCTAATTCGTAAAAATAAAGAAAATAGCGTTAAGTGAACGGGTATGTGTCGGTCGCGCAGTAAGCGAAGTAAGGTGGCGGTCGTAAATTTTTAATTGGATTTTCGTCTAAATAAAGAACGACATCCGCCATTAAGCGTACACCACGGGAGAAACGCGCAATGAGAATTTTATTTATTATTGTCCACAAATACGCCAGAGAGCGGCGGCACTTGCAAAAAAAATGTACATAAGTCCGATCTTTCTAACTAGGCTATCTGCAAAAAAATCGCTACCAGATAAGTAGAACAAAGAAAAACAAAGAAATATAAGAAGTAAACGCTTGTCAATGAACGAGTAACTTTCAGACCGTAATATTGTTTAGTCCGGTAATATTTATTGATACATGTTATATATATCGCAAAGTGGATCTTTCTGTTTGTTTAATTGATTATACAATAAATATTTTTTATAATGTACTAGATAAAGTTGTAGGTATTTGTATGTACCATTATTCTACTTCCTTGAGTGTCTCTACGAAATGACGTGGATTGGTAGAGATTACGAAATCCTTATGCTGATGTTGTACTCTCGTATATCCGATCATTTTTATCGAATTACGAAAACGCGTAGATGACGTTTAAGAAAAGAAACGTCATAAATACATTTTTCCGCGTATTCATATTTTGCTGCTTCATCCTTTCGATTCTTTGATCTGATTTATTTTCGATTAGGCAAAATTGAATAAGCAAATTATAAAACGTCTCATATAACGTGTATGCGCCGAAGAGTTCCTGACTTTCTGTCGCAGGAAAGTGTCGTTAATTGCATATACCTTTTAGGTATCGTATTTCTATTCAAATACATAAAATGTATAAATAAGCAAGTCCCTCGCTTCATCATCATTCATTGAACTTGTAAAACTCATTGATATGAAATATTTAGTTGATATCGTTTCCATAACATGTAACAAGATAGCAAAAGTACAGATAAAATCTCAATATTGTTTGAGACAGTTATATTTGTATACATTGAAATACATTTCACTAGTTTTATCTTTTTCATAAATTTTGTAATACAAATTGACTAATATAGTTTGTACTGTACTTGCTTCATTTAATCCCTGAATCATATTTCAATGTATTTGTAAATGTAAAAAAGATCAAGTCATTATAAATATATTGCTTACGTAATGCAACTAGAGGAGATTGCTATAATTATATACAAAACATTTCCGATTTTTTGCTATTTCAAACGTGAGATATGCGGTCTCATCGATTATATAGGTTCCGCCATATGAAGACTGATAGATTCCGTAACGCGAGACAAGAATATTGTATACAATAGTCGCTAAAACAAGAAGACATTCAAACCGATATAATTATTTATTACAATCGAAATTATTATTTAACTGTGTGCGTTATTAATATTTAAATTATTTAATTATTCCAAGAGAATTTTGCAGATTGAGATTCAATTTAGAGCGATTTCGGAACTTTACTTGTTAAAATCGTTTCGTTTATAAAATGGAATCGACATCCAAATATACAAGCAATAAAAATTACCGAAATTGCTCTACGTATAACTTTCATTCTGATACCCCGGTAGACACGGAGACAAACAAAATGCATTGTATATAACTACTAATTAGTCATGTGAAAAGTATATGTGGATGAAAGTTTTCTTTTTCAAATTATCGGCAGGGCAATGTGAAAGGCGACGTCTAACGTCGCGGTATCGAATCGCGAACCGCGACCCCTGTATACGATACCGCGTAGGTAAAGTAGGTACCTGTTTACTAGATTAAAAAAAACCTTACAAAGTAACGGTAGCAGAGGTCTAATTAATTACTATTTATTGATACGATATAATAACGATATTCACATAGTTGAGTTTCGCGAGTAACTCTCGATTACTCAGTGACTCGACGAAAATATAACTAGAGTAAGAGGATGACAATATTTCGAGAGCCGCCACGTTGTCGTCCGCCGATGAACTTACGGTTTCTCCAGTGTGTCGCGTTCTAAGAAATTCTTTATGAAAATTCGGAGATTCTTGATTTTACTGCTTTGTTGATCACTTGGTTCTCGAGTACTTATTTCAAGGTCATTGAAATTGTGGAAGAAAACAGAATAGGATTTTTTATATGTGCTTTAGATTAGCATAAGTGCTCTGTAAAATATTAACAGAATGTTGATAGACTTACAGCAGAAACAAAGAACCTAGTAATATTATTTGATAGTAAATTGACGGCAGAAATCGAACATCAGGAGCTGTTGTTTTATATAGCTATTTAAATCGTGATTACATTATTGATATCGAAAGATCTTTTTAAAATTAAAATTTTTTATTTTTTTAAATCTTTGTTCACTTTATTAATTTTTTTATTTGAAAGGAATAATTTTGAACTGTTTTATTAATGGAAATTAATATATTTTACATTATAGATTCTGTCTTAAAAAAGTTTATAACACCCAATAGATTTGATTTCGATTTTACTGCCAATCTGTCATTATAGATTGCATTGAATAAATTCTGTACGGTTTCTGCCATCAGTTATATCAGCAAATTGTACTTGGTTTCTACCGTGAATCTATTCGACATAGAATGGTCAGCAAGTTCTACCAGATTTTAATGATAGATTGATCATCCAATAATCTTGATATTTACCATCTGACTATACAATAATATTTAACATTCGCATGAACAATTTGAGCAATTTTTACGAAATACATACAACTGTGTCAAGATCACTAAGGATCGATCTAAGTACGAGAAACAAGTTCGGAATTTCTACCATGTAAAACGACAATCTAGGAATCAAGCCGCGATTTATTTAGGTAGAATGAACGCTACGTTGCTGTTCCGTAAAAATTTGCGTTAACATGTTTTGCTGAAGTATGATACATGATCTGCGATTAAGTTTGCTATCTCTCAGCTACACACTTGAGTCACCATGGTTACGCATTGCCCCGACCGAAAACACAAAGTGTATATGTATCATATATTCTACATATTATACACACACACATACATATACATACATACAAATTCAACATATACACATTGCCTATTTACAAAAGACCGGGTACAATGCATTCGTTCCAACGATTGTGCGGAAGAAATACTTAAGTACAGGTGTGCCTAGCAGCCGAAAACAAACGTGGGCAACACTGCTTTATCGAACGATAAATCGAAGAAGACAAAAATATATAAATAAATGAATCTATATATATAAATATATATACATATAAAATTATATATATATAAATATATATATATTTAAATATAAATATATACGATAACTAATACAGCTACAACAAACGTATATAGTTATTTTGTAGTGTCTCGCATTATGTAAACTATATGTATACATAAAGAGTACGACAGTGACGATGTTGATGATGATTGCAATGGTAAACGATATCTTACGCGAGTGAAGTATGTATTATGTATAATGATGAAGACGACGACAATGGATAATAGTATTACATGCTATCGTGTCGACGAGTCTAAACCGTGTATTGTATTATATATTATATAAGAATCTGTCCATATTAATAATAATAATTATTATATTAATTATAATAGCTGTGTTTGAAAACGAGAAATAAATTGTGGTTGAATATGAAATAGGATGTGGTAAAAAAAAAACGGATGTCCCCCTTATCATTACATCGCATCTCGTGACGGTATGCAGATTTGAGAATCTAACTATTCGCGCGCGGCGCGGTCAATCAGCGGAGAGTAGACGAGATTCCCAGTCGGATTCGCAGATTCTCAGCGAGCGAAATCATGATTTCTGTAACTCGCGTATGAGGATATCGCGATTAGTACGCCACTGGCTTCCTTTCGAGAGAGTAGTCCAGCATACCCGGAGGTTGCGTTTATACGAATTGCAGCGGAAGGAACCATTGTATAATCCAAGATGGCCTCCACCTCGGAGAGGATTATTATTGGCTAATACGAAGCAAGAGGCCCCGCCTTGGCTCACGGCTCGTGACGGGATGATTTATTGGGATTTCTGTCTGTTCGCCCCTGCGCTGCAACGAACACACCACTGCCTAGCTTGCCTAGACGGTAGGTATGCTCGGATTTGCGATATTGGATTTCGACATCTCGACCGAGTGCAGCTGCAACCATTCTTCCACGACGGACAGACGTCTTCGTTCCACGTGTCCACGTGCAGTCCGGCATGCCTCAAGTGTCAATATCAGATTCAATTTCAGATATCACACGGAGTTTATATCTCGCCCCTTTTCGCGATTATTCACGTTTCGTGTTTTCCTGCTTTTGTTTTATTTTTTCACCCTGCAAAGGTTTTCATTCCTAAATGCCTTTTTGTTTATCGCAAAGTTTAATACGCAAAGATTAATTTATCTGTCGTATTGTAATTGCATTCTGCGATAAGTATAATAATTCGCATTAGGATAAAGCAAGTAAATAAGCACTTTATAAATGTAATCGGAAATAGATTATTTCAAAAGAATAGATATACTATCTTTTTTAAATATACATTTACATAAATGATATACGAAGCAATAGCGAACTTGGATATTTTTCAATTGAGAAAATTTTTAAAGATGCCTAATTTAATATTGATTTATTGTATGTAATTTTTTTTCTCAACGCAGAATCGATCAATATCGAAGCGTGTTTTTGTCACATCATTTTTCTATTAATGTTCTATGTGATTAAAAATGTTGAACATAAATCGAACATATATCCGCTCATTCAAATTTTGCTGTAAAAAGATCAATTAATTGACGCGATGCTATCTATCGCATCTGTTGACGCGTCGAAAGGTGAGTATAATCGGCGGAAGTCTCTTAATGCTATCGCACTTCCGGAACTGGGTAACGAATCCAGGTCATGCGAGATAGGGAAGCAGAAGAATTCATCGTCACAAGTGAGTATATCTGTATAGCGGATTGCGTATTTACGATTTAAAGCAACGGAGCGCATGGTGACCTTTGCCAATTCTGTTGTTGCAGGTGCATCCACGTTGTAAATGCATTCGAGGCGAGGAAGGAATCCGTAGGCAGGACGAAACGGAGGGAGCGAGATAGTCGAGGATGGGAGAGAGTCGGCGGAGTAGAGACCCGGCAAGATAGAGGAGCCGGTGGGAGGATGGCGGTTAGAATTTATGGCCGCTTTATCACTTTACCGGCCTTGCCGCGTCTCCTTTAGCCCGTGAGGAGGGCAGGATCTCACGATGAACTTTGGCACTCGACTACGCTGCACTCGACGAGCGGTGAGCCCGTTAACTTTCTTGTTTACTCGCATTTCGCGAGAGATTACAAGTACACCTGTTTTCTCTCTCTCTCCCCCCCCCCCTCTCTCTCTCTCTCTCTCTCTCTCTCCACTTTTTCCCTTTTTTCAAATTTAATGCACTACAACACTATATGAAATGTGTGTTACTAATCTCGAAGGATACGTGTAAGTCAGGGAGAAAAATATATTTTCTGAAAACCGATTTAATTTTTTTTAAGAAATATAATTTTATACATTTTTTTGAATTGTGGATTGAATCGTATGATATTAATAATAAGTCGAGAGTTGTTAGCTCAATAAATTTAACAGAAAAAAAGGTGTGATTAATTAATTTCCATTAAAAATTAATTACATCTTATATTCTATGAAATTAAGCGTTGGAAGTAGAATATCTAGATACAATGAACTGTCGACTTGGGTAAATTAATATAGAATTGTACAGAGATTTACGAAGATGGTAGAAGAAGGAGGTAAACTCTGTGTCTTCTAATCTGAGAAACCCGATGCTAGAGGCCCATGGTCTAAATTTATGTCTTTATATACTTGGTGCGTGCTAACTCTTCGGTTGCTCGCATGCTTCATTATACTTATGGGCGTTTAACGGTCGGATTTTAATTCACTTGGTCCAACCCGGGGGGAATTGTTCCGGCGGTTAACAGGAAAAGTGGCGCCGACCGAATCCACGAATATCTAGTGTAAACACATTAATAACGGGTCTCACGAGTAACTTATTGCATACATGGACGGTCCGCGCGGGGCCTCGTAAAATTTACGTCATACTACCTGTCGGCATGACGACTACAACTACATAACGCATAAAGTAACCCCCATTAATAGACCATAAATTCTATCCCCGCGGCACCGTTGTTATGTATGAGCGTCGTTAGTGTTAATAGAGTGTTAACGGCTTCTATGCCGCTCTCGATTCTGTCCAGGACGTAGGTGACGGAGGTGGTGATGTAGGTAGAAGCTTGACAGAGGGGAGAAGAGAGAATGGTATAAGCGGTTGCCATAGAGGAATTCTGGTTGCGTGCTGCCCGGCTACTATTAGCCTCGTGTGCTTCTGCTATTTTGCATAGAGAATGCATCAATTTTCGGCGCTTCCCGCTCGCTGACCCCCCACTATTGCCACCTTCGGCGATTTTGTCTCCTCGCCCCGCTCCCGCCTGGCTATCCCCACCCAATTTCCGTCGCACATCACAACGGCACAATCCTCGTACACGCTGCATTTCGTACAATGTAAATCGTATCGAAGATAATTGATATCACGAACGCCTACTTCCCTGGAAATGCCCCTACGCGATAGTTGCTCGCCTGTCCTGACTGCTTCCGCGGCGTTTGTTTCCGCTGGTGATGATCAGTTTCGATTTGTGCGATGGAGATGTCTGATAACGTAGACAATTACCAAGAGTTTATGAACGAGGTTCGAACGTTCGCGTTATAGACACATTAAATTTAAATGGCTTTATCTGAGCAATTACAACAATTTTGAACAATAAGTTTTCGCATTTTTGTTTATTTAATAATAGTAATTATGTAATTTCTGTAATTCTACCATCTTTTTTAGACAATACACATCATAATTTTACAAAGAAATTTCTAACAAAGTCTAGATATAATAAAATACAATCGTATTACTAATCTCCTTGGTTAGTTTTTACGTTTCAAATCCTAGGATTATACGAAAAAAAAAAGCATATTAATGGACAGCTTATTACTTTTGTGAAAAAAAAAGGGAGAATTTGAGAAAAATTCTGTCGTAGTTGATTTTCAGGTGTAAACAATATTGTGTTTTAGGTGAATCATTGTATGCTGCGGAGGACGCCGTTAGATACATAACGTATAACGGGACATAAATCAATAATATCGCTACCCCCTCTCCTTTCTTCCCTCCCTAGGATACCTCACTCTATCCCGAGCACCGTGCTTTGCAAACCGCCAAGCGAAGTAAGCGTCTCTTCCGCAATCAATGTTCACATCTAAAACATCACAAACAATATGTGTTCTCTAATATTCATCAAAAACTTTACAATTTGCTTAATTAAATTAGTCATTAATTTGGACTCAATAATGCATTTGTAAAATATTTGCTAATGTAATTATTTTGATAAGAAACAATTGCTCAAAAAATACTTTTTTTATAATACAACAGTAATTACATTACGTGTAAATCAAATATTTAACTTGTAAACATAAATACGATGGTTTTTAAATATGTCCATACAAAAATATATTTGAATATCTGGTGGAAGCATTCTTTAATATAATTGAATGAATTTTAATTAATATTATCATATATTGATGGAATATTCTTGTTCCATCTATAGAACATTAGACAGTGTTGAATCCAGGATTTTTAGGTAGACAGATATATATGTGTGGTCTGGTTAGATCCCGATTATTTTTTTTACTTTAGTAATAAGATACAAGCTGACATTTGGCGAATTAATGCGAATTTATTTCGAGGGGGGCGCATTTCCAGGTGTTTTAGGAAGTTTGGGTCCGGGTCCACGTCGCCGATGTATAGAAAGGCTAAATGCAAAACCTTGTAAGGGGAGAGACTCGCGTACTCCGAGAAACTAACAAAACATCCTCGCAATTAGCCGGATGTCCCGATGACATCAACGGGGCATCCCCCGAGACCGCCAACCGTGCTACGTAGTCTCGCGACAGAAATTTCGCCGCTGCGCCACACCGCCGACTTCAGTCCCCTACCGCTCTCTACCAGTTGTGTTGCTCCTACCAAGCGACCGTCCGCGGCCTCTCAACGGGATTCTAGGTGACGACTGTAGCTACAGATATGCTAAATAATAAAAACTTATCGGATTTATGTCGTCCAGAATTGGACACGGGGTTGGCGAGGAAGAGGCACGAGGTGGGAGCGGTGCACACCGAGGTACTCTCGTCGAATGAAATTGAAAAGTAGCCGGGAGATATGGCCCTACCGACGAATATCGGTAGACAGACGAATGGCGTGGGAATGAGCAAGGGGTTGGAACGAGTAAGCGGGACATGAAAAACTACCGTGCAAGGGCTGATAGACTGAAAAGTGTTTGTTCGACGGACGGACGTTTTTTTAAAATCTTTTGCTACCCTTTCTCACCCGAGGTCATTGGAATGCATTGTACGCGAGATTGGCGCAAAATACGTTTGCTTCATTGTTCTCTGTTAAAAATATCGCGACCTCGTACATTCAATAAACTTTCACGATCGGGGTGACGTAAGTATTATATTGTCGAGTATATCGCGTCGAACAAATTGAAAAGATCCTGTTTATATTTCTTTTCTCTCATCTTTAATACTATTATGAGTACAGTTGTGTACATACACACGCTCTTTCATTCTTTTAATTCATTGCATGGGTGACATTTACATTACGTATCAATTTTTATATAATATAATTAGGAATATACATATTTCTAATAATAATAAAATACTGCTTTTTTATTTTTTCAGATTCGATTATCTATGGCTATATACTACTATGGATTGCAACAAAATTAATCATTATACCGATTTATCCAGTGGAAATGGTTATTCTTTCAACACACACATTTATCGCATTATATAAATCAATCAATACGAGTAATGAGGATCTAGTGGCACTATCTGTGATTTACTGAATGAATGGATGACAATTAAAAAAAATTGATAAAAATATAAAATTTAATATAAAGAATTTGTAATTTAATTTGAAGATACAACGAAAATTGCAACTTCATATGGGGTACCAGTGAAATACATATTATAATTATAAATGAGAGATACATATTTATTATCTCTTTAAAGAAAAAAGTGTTAGAGACTGTGTATAAAATAAAACTATCAATTAAAAACATCAAGCTTTTATGTTTTATCAACAAGCCGACGCACTCAAATATTGAATTGGAGAAGACAATGAGTATGGTGCACATCGATGAGGGATCCAATCGAGGACATTAGCCGGACATAAAGCAGTACCATAATTAAACAATACAATCGTACGTTTGTTAACTTAAACTATTTGAAACTGGCGCCTTTTCAAGGATACTGGCAACCATTAGACTGCCCCCGTGACATTCGAGGTAGAGTATGATGGTTCCATCGAGTAGGTAGTGCCTAGACGGGGCTCCACCCAGCACTTAGTTTACGTCGCGATTGCGGCCCCGGGCACGGCCGTTTCCAGGGTACAGTCACGCCCCTGCCATGCGAGTACTGTACTCCCATTCGCTGGCCCATATCTCATCTGGTCCATCGCATTAGCCTAATCTGCCAGCAACGTGAACAGAGAAAAAAAAAATACGGCCATCGACGTTGCCACTGACGAGAGAAATCGCGGCGAGGTGCTGCCACCTTACTGGTAGGATCAAGAAGTTGACCGGTTGTTGAATTGATTTTTTTCCTCGCAAGCAACGTTGTCACACTCTCATTTTGATTAGAAGTTCGATTTCATTGTTCGTGTATTGCTAGGGTTGATATTTCTTACAACGGTTTTGTAATTCGCGATTATACCCGTTTACGTCGGCCGAAACCAAGAATTTCTTCTATTTGATTGTCTGCAGATTCATCATGAGAACGACCGAAACGATGGGTAAGAGAAGTAATCATGTTTTAAATTTAGAAAAACAGCCTTATAAATTTAGGCCGGTATCAGACTAGGCATTGAAGATTGAGATTGAAGATTGAAAGTTGAAATTTGACCGATGAGAAGATAAAAGAATTTTAGCTGCTATGATTGGCGAAATTTCAATCTTTCCATTTCAATCTTCCATCTCAATCTTCAATACGTAGTCTGATTCCGGTCTTATAAACATGAAATAAATATTCTGCTATAATTATAAATCTAATTTTTAAACATGGGTCTTATATAAACTGTTTGGTCATCACAAAATTAATATTGTTACTTTTGAATAAAATAATTACACTATTCAAATACTTTACGGAAATCTCTTGGTTAGATGCTATACAAGTTTTTTGAATTTTTTATAAGTAGATTGTTTCTGTCAAAATAAATATAGAGATTGAGTGACTTTGGAGAGATTGGGATTAAAAATTACTTATGAAAGTGCCAAAAAGAATTGACGATAAAGTTGATTTTATTATTTAATTAAAGTATGCTGTTACAGTTTGTTTTCATCATTGGATGCAGTTCACCATCATGGGGTTGAGTTGCTGGTAACGAAGATCTGAAAATGTAGAAGAGCTATGGGATTGGTAAGTAATGTAGTGCATGATGATTGACAATGATATAGATTTTGTAGTTATGAATTATTATGAATTTTTATAATATGAAACTACAATATATTAGTTGGAATATTTCTCGTAAAATTTTCAATAAAATTTATTTCTTTTAAACTTTTCGCTCTTGATACTCGATTGAATATTGCTTTTAATAGAGAGACTACTATTAATAGAAACGAAACATCAGAGCAAAGCTGATGTTTATATACATTAATGTAATTCGCAAATCTATTGAATGTTGAGGCTCAGAAAAGTTTATAGCAAATTCTATTATATCCTCTATCGTTCTATTAGTGTCACACACGATTGCTAGGTTTTATTAAATGATGAAGTTATTTTATGATGAAGATTGTACAATGCTATAATCTTTTTTCTTTAATACCGCTATATGCCTATTTTTAAGATTATTCGAATATATTACGAAGCAATAAATTTTCGTTTTGCTTAAAAATATGTAACGCAAAATCTGATGCAAACAATGACGTATCGGTGGTCTATATTGCTAAGAAAGCAGATGTAGAGGTATGTGACTAGGTCAAATATTACGTTGAATTTGGGGACCGTTGCTCTAGTTTCCGGAAGGAAACCGCAACACGTGTGCATACGTTTGGAAAGCACATTGAAAGTTTTCTTTATTGCGAAAATACGATCCTCGCGAAATATGGTATTGTTGTTTGAGACTGAAAAGACTCGAGACTAACCTTACCACAGGTAGTTTTTGCAGGCCGAGAATACAAACTTATATGAGTCAATGTTTCGAATATTTTCAACAAAACCGTATAAGGTTTGTATTGAATTTCAAGAATGACACAGATTTTTCTAGGTCAAGCTATTCTGTAAATTATGTGAGAAATATTTTGAGGTACTCAGTACGTATTATGTATTTATTCAGAATTGATTCCGACCGCAATTGTTCAATTATTTCCTTTCTGCTGTGTTTTCTAGAGAAAGCGCAATAATTCCAGTCAGAACATTCCATAAGAAATCATTCCATAATAGATGTTCAGATATTCTTTTGATAAACAGATTTTGTATTTGTGTTTTGAATATCTTTTTAAGCATGAATATATTTTTATTTTAAACGATATTTTTACACCGTCACTTTACTGCTACTTAAAACAATGTTTTTAAAATTTTCCAATGCTTTTTTATCACACACTTCTATCATGTTTCGCAAAATATTTGTTTCGTAAAAATTATAGGAAATAATTGTCGTACAGTTACATGCAAATACTTTTCTGTTATGCTTAAACGATTTCCAAATCGAGAGAACGATTACGTTATTTGTGGTTACATAAGCGTATTGCAACATGAAAAGCAAAAAGCTATCTCTTTAAGGTTATGAAACAGTGGTGGAACTTACTTGCAACTTTCGGCCGATTTGATTCATAGAGGGCTCAGTCAAAACCGGCAACACTTTTCCAAAAAATATGATGCAATCACGAAATCGGCGTTGCTCGAATAGACACCGGACGCCTGCGTCTATGGCGTCGTCACACCACAATAACGCGCGTCAGGACTCAGGAGTCCTAATCGTTAAAACAACGAACATTCGAGACGAGCCCTTTCGCGATTGGGGATCAACGCACAGTCGAAGTCGGCAACACTTTCAAAAATATAAAATAGAAAGCACTCGATCGAAACGCGTCCACCGCGACTGAGTGGTTCTTCGGAACTGATAAGAGCTTGATTAGACGCGAATTGTTTTAATGTGAATACATTCACTCTATTAATATTTGCTTCATATGGAGTGAACTGGTCAGTGGCTCCAAAATTAGAGTGAAAATTTCACTCCAAAAATTTTAGAGAGTTTAAAATATTATTTAGTTAAAATTGAGAAAAAAGATCAGAGGTCTTTCATAATTTAATAAATCATTTTATTTGTAATAATTACTTGAAATTACTAATTTCACATAATCGAGCATAGTTTTCGTTTTGAATTTGCTAAATGAATTTTTATATGCATTATCGAACTTTATTGTTCTATAATTGAGCTAATAATATTGACATATCTAAATGTAGCACCTGTTCTAACAATGACTTTATTGTCGTACGCATAAGAAAAGCACAAGATTAATGATGCCTTAATGACTATACGAACCGTTTTGAAGTATAACTGTCTGCTAAAATATAACTCAATTCCACGTGATGGATATTAGCGCCCTTTTACATCTCATAGAACTTTACAATATCAGCTGTTTTCATAAATATTGATAAATTATTCTCTACATTGACTGAATAAATCTCATATATATTTGCGTAATGAAGCTATTTTATAGTCAAGATGCGAAGTTTACAAAATTATAGATAATGTTTATATTCAAAATTACATATATATTTGCACGATTTAAAAAAATTAGAATATTAATTGTAACGTTTAATATCAAAATAAAATTAAAATAGATTTTGCATTTACCGTGTTAAAATGTGAAAAGAGATAATTTTGATGATATCTTATAAATTTAATTGATATTTAAAAGAGTTCTAAAATTAGCTGTCATTTATATATACATATATTATGGAGGTGAAACGTACATAGTAGCTTAGCAATTGTAACTCTTGAAAAGCTTTATACCACTAATGAATATTTCAGAAATCTGCTTTACGATTACGGGATGTTGCGTGTCTAAATACGTACGTGCGCAGATGTGTGATCAGATAACGTGATTTACGAGCAAGTCTATATCTTCCCTTTTAGTTTAAATTTTTGTGCGTATATTCTTGTCATTACGTTCATGCTCCGAAGATTTTAATTTCTAAAACAGTAGTCAAATTGCTAATTTTATAACTGAACATAGTTTAGAGAAAGAGAAAAAGAGAATTAGTTGATCAAGCTCTTTTATGTCTGACACATTTCCCGTCGCGATATTACTCGCGTATCATTCGTAGAGAATCCGACAAGAAACAGTCATAAAAATTTTTATTAATACACTTTCAAGTTTACATAATATTGTAATTTTAGTAAAATACTTAAAATCTCGGTATCAAAATATTGTTGTAATAAAGATTTTTAATTCAAATTTGCTTAGAATTCTGTTCTAGCTCTTTTTGTCTGCGCTGTACAAAAAAATTGTTTATTTACGAAAGTCTTAAAAGTATCATAGAATGGTAATTGATTTGATGAAATGTAAAGTCGAGATAGAAACTTGGAAAGTTTTTGAATCGAATTACCTTACATCTGAAATCCATTGAAGTCTTCGTGGGGTAAACTGTAAAAGGGAAACGATGTAATTCTCATCGGCAATTAACGAAATACTTGATAAATAGCGTAGAACTAAATTGCAATTTGCGTGCGCGCATTTCTAATTATTAAAATATTAAACTGAGCACAACGTCATTTGGAGATTTCTATAGAAAGCGGCCTAATTAATATATTAATTTAAATATGCAATTTAAATATGCATTATACGTAAAATTATGTAGAAAGATTTTCATCACAGTTTCTATTAAAAATTCTTGTATCTCAAATAATTAAATTATAAGTTTTCTAAGCGAAAGATATTTAAAGTTAGAACATCAGTAATACATTATTAACAAAATATCAAAGGTATGCAAAAGTTTCATTATAATAAAATTAGTATTAGTTAAAAGATATTGATAGTATATTGATTATAAAAAAGATATTGACACTTGAATATGAAATTTTAAAGTATTAATGAGCAATTAGAATGAGTTGTTGAAAAATATTATGGTGATATAAAAATTCCCATGAAATAATTTTGTTTATATTACGGTCATTGTCTCTTGTTAACAATCTCTTCTTCTACGATATTTGAAACGGATTGGTTTCGTATGATTGATCTACTTATTATTTGTGTTTCGATATTCTTATATTTCTTCAGTATTCATTAATCAATGTTTGACGAAAGTAGTGGAATATTGTGTAACTCTAATTATATCGTTAACTTTCTTCTTTTCTTATTCGATTCGTATCCTTTAGATAGCAAATACAAGTTCAATCGTAATTGTAAGTTATTTCTGTACTACTCAGTGAAAGATTTGTACTGTTATTTGATTGTATATTTAAAGTATATTTTACAATAATGATTTATTAATTTTTAATAATTAAATATTTATATTTTCATATGAGACATCAATCTGCGAAGATATATATCATATACAAGTGAATTAATGTTACCTATTATAAAAATAACGTGGATAATCTTTTTTATATATAATATTTGTATAATATTATACTCTTGAATTTATATATTTTTTAAAATTAAGTATTATTTGTAATTTATCGTTTGATAGAGAATATGTAAAAAGAATGTTTTATAGATGTTTTTTGTCAAGTATCAGATAATATCCTGCTGTTTACACAATAATAGATAATTGAACTCTGTACATTTTCTTCAAGGAATAATCTGAGAAAAAAAATATTTTATTTGTCGTATTATTTTGTTGTATTATTACTTACACACACAAACATTAAAATTAATTATATTATTTGTTAATGTAGTCTTACACAACTAATTTCATATTTTAATCTATCAATCTATCTTACATTATTATACTATAATTGTATACTGTCTCACAAACTCTATTATTTACAAAAATATAAGTACTAAGATAACGCTTGTTATGTTTTAAAAACGACAAATTAAGATATTGAATTTCGGTATTACAAACAAGCAAACGATGTAAAACAGTTGACAAACTTTATTATAATAATTTCACAATTTAAAATCTATTACTTACATTTCTTTTTTTTTTAAATTGAAACTGAAACAACTTTTTGTGTTTTTTTTTTTTTTCAATACATCGATGATTCTTTTTTTATTTATTGAACTACACGCGTTAACTAAAATAGTGAATGATTGAGTTGTGCGTGCTGACCAAATATATAATAGCAAATGTGATATGATTAATGGACGATCAGTTTAAGACAAAATTTATGCACGATACTCTTTTGCCTGCTGGGGATATCAAAGCTACTGCAGACAAATAAATCCAGTCGCATTCCTTGACGATGAATTTCATTCGTGCTACGCACAGAAGGGAACGAGATTTGGTTCGTAGGGAACAGAATGGGTCGCCATGATATTCGCATCAACGTGAAATGACAAAGTGTTATACTAAATTAACGTTTTCGGTAGAGGATCATCAAGAAAATGAACAATACTAATATCCTATACGATATTTATTTTTATAATGTTTGCTGACGTAGTAAAATTGCGAAATATAGAGATGGCAACTGATATTGCCATAAACATTAAAATATTTAGAGACTTCTACCGTAAATGTGAGTAGCATGATAACGATGCAATTTTAAATATTTAGTAATACCATCATAAAATAATGTCGCGCGACATACATTCTATTTTCTCCGAAGGCTCGTTAACTGTACTAGTTAATATTTCACAATTTATATACTTTTTTATATGTTTATACGAAAAAGAGAACAAGCTGCGCGAAGAGCGACTACTATTAATAACCTAGCAAAGTTAAAAATGTTTACCGCGGGTTGCAATTCATATGATACTCGCGGTTGTAACGACGGTATAATTTTGAACACTGCTTCGTACTTAACACTGCATCTGACATTTTAATGTTACAATCGTCCACGTTTTACCCATACATATAAGAGAGAACTTGAACAATTCTTGCTAAATTTACACTCAACGAGAGATGTTACGTCAATATTATGTAAATTTCTCATAACGTACATACGGTAAGACATGTATATACATATGTATGTATATATTTTTTGTAATACGGGGGAAAAGTTGTAAGACGTACGGGACGTGCAACTAATATTAATAACGTGGCAAAGTTAAAAATGTTTACTGTGTATTACGGCTGATATGAGGGCCACGAGCATGGCAGCAGGGTCTCTTGTGATTGATTGCACGTCTCTACGTCTCTCCCTCTGACGGGGTGTTCCTATGGATATTACCTTAGCGCGGCCCTGCACGCCACGATTCCCTCTGCCTCCCACCTTCGTGTCTATAGAGACACCATACCGATCTATTCTATCCCCCCCCCCTCCCCCCATGAATCAAATCGCCCTTTACCTCTACTCTCTTCTCGTCGTTATGCTAAAAATTAAAATCATCTTCGAAGAATGTGACGGAACAAAATTGCTAGTTGTGATTTTATATGTTGATCATTTACAAATGAAAGGGTAGAATAATGTACAACCTTGAAAATATTTTTATTTATGCGGTGTTAAAGCGTATATGTTTTTAAACCTTGTGTTTAAACAATTTTACTTTGAAAACGCAACACACTGTATAATAACTGAAATACTCGGAATAATTGTGTGTACATTGAGATTAATAATCTGTTTATAAATTGGAAGACACGTATCACGTTACAGTAATCATGATGATTGTGTCGGAGAACATTTAATTATTTGTTAGACTTTATTAGACTGGGGAATATTATATAGTTATATGCGTCGCACATTTTGCACTGAACTAACTTTTTACAGAGTTAATGAATGGCTCATACACTCTAATTAACATTTTATTATAGACTATCAAATGGCAAAACAAATCGATTGGTAGCTATAAGAAGCAAACATAATTACTAAGTGGTCTTGAATACGAAGATTCTACTGAAAAATAACTAGATACTGAATCATTTAATTAAGTTTAAAAACGCAATTATTAATGACTTGAGAAGTGTACTCTTGTGTAATATTATAATTTGTAGTCATTACACGTATTTTTTTTTATGAAATCTTACATTATATGTTTTTTGTAACTTACTGTGCAGACAACAATTATCTACACAACAAGAACATTTATATGTTTTTAATAACTTCTTGCAATTTTGTTTAATGTTGTATCAGAATGGCTTAAAATGATATAGAAATACATTTTGATTCCGTCGCTTATAATAAAGGTAGACGGAGTTTATTATGGTTTATTCTTAAAGTGTACTCTTCAAGTAGATTGTATACTATATACGAACAAGATGATTCCTTATAGTCTGTCCCTATTATGCTTTTAATCATCAAGCAAGTTTGCGAGAGGAATCTCATTAACGCATGTATATTTCTTACTCAACGCGTATACGCAAGGCGGTCCCTTGACCTCTGCGGAGCCTCCATACGTGTTTAGTAGCAACTGGTTGCAGTAGCAAGAATTAGCAATTAATCTTTTGGTTGGTGTACGAATGGGGATGGAGAACGATCTGGACGCAAAGGTGGAACGCGCGAAAAGAACGTAATAAAGAGAGGAATAAAAGAAGCAAACAAGCACAAGAGCAGAGGAGAGACTTATAGAGCACATATTATGTAAACGACGTTACAATTAGATCGTGGTTTACTGTCGATTATCCTAGTGTTTAACTTTTAACTTTAACTTTTCTTCATAATATACATGTAATACACATATTTGGAACTTAATCTACATATACAATATTTAAATATCTGTAATGGTTAAATGATTAGCGTATCAAAAGATGTAATTGTTCAGATTAACTTTCTTTTGTTATATTTTGCGCGTTAAATTATATTTTGATAGGGATTTCGAATAGGACGACGCACATTGTTCCTTTCATCTCATCGACAACCTGGCACTGTCTTACAAAGAAATGGGCAGCAACAGCAGTGGTAGTGGTAGGGTCCCTCGGGAAGCTGCGATCCTTTCTCGCTCCCTCGTACAACAAACGGGAAGGCGAGCCACGGAGCCACGGAGAAGGAGGGACCGCATCTTGCTCCGCAGGACTCCCTCTCTCGCCACCGGGGTCTCGCTATTTATTTTCCAGGATTTCAGAGTCCGAAGCCATTAATCTCCGCTCCGCAGCGTCAGTAGAGCGCGTCAGGGCGACGTCGGGGTGCGTGGCGTCGCCGACGTCGCTCTGCTCTTAGCCGCAGCCTCGTGTACAACGTTTGGAACCGCGGCAGTAAGGTAGGGGCAGAGAAGGGAGAGAGCCGAGAGATGAGGTGTCGGTAGGAGAGGTCGTGGAAGTTGGTCAGAGTGGAGGGAAAAGGGACGTGTGGTCGGGACGAGTGGGGATCTAGGCTGGTTCGCTCAACGGCGGGGGAAGCAAGGGAGAGAAAGCACGGAGAGGGAGGTGCTGATGGCGGCGACGAGAGGGGAATAGTCGTATGGTAGAGTTATGCAAAAAATATCTGTCCGCAAAAAGATTGGATAAAGAAGATACGAGATATTAGTGTATTAGGATTTAGTTCTCTCTGTCGCTGCTAGTCAATGCTAGTCGATGACTTATTCCACTTGTTCGCCTAATGCGTACCGAGTTAATTATCATCTAACTTGATTTTCCAAAAAAAAAAAAAAAATTGTTTTTGCTGAAATTTAAATTTAATTTTTCGGACTCTAGGGAGAGACAGGAGCTCGTAAACAATTTACATAACGCAGTCAAAACGTTCCTTTTGTTACAAGACTTGGACAAATTCATGAATGTCATCCGTTGATTGAGAATCGTCGAGCCGTTCTTCTCTCGTTAATTAACATTGTGCTCCTCACGCGCGAAAGGAGCCGTCAAAAGCCCCTGGTAGATCCAGACTCTGAACTCCCTTTGTCCGCAGAGAGACATTGAGCAACCCTCGTGCTCTTTTACCCCTTTTATTGTTTATCCCGCCTACTTATTATGTCAGCGTCATACCACCAGGCTGTACTAACCTCTTGATATTCTAATCGGCCAATTCTCATCTACATCTCTCGTCACTTCCCCTTCTTGTCGTTTACCCGGCGTCTAGCCGGGAGATTCCCGGAATTCCTGACATCGGCGATAACTCTTAAATTCCTGCAAGATGAAAGAAGCGCAACGCCGTCGGCAGAACGTCCGGAAGAAATACTGTTCTGCTGTTGGAGGGCCGATTCTTTCATGTAAGGACGAAAGAAATTCCTTCTCTCAACAATCGCGAAGATAAAATGGAGACAAGAAATCGATAATGTTATTTTTGCTGATGGCTCCCATTATGTATTACTTTGAGTGGTTATTAAAATATCAGACGGAATGTTTTAACAAAGAGTTATTGAAAATAGATTTGGATAAATCACTACATATTACTCAAATATCTCGCAAAATACGAGTATTATCGTAAACGAAGGATTGAATTGCTTAAAAATTATTCTGCACCATTGCTGATTCTTGATAGTTGTTATTAGTTTTCGAATATAATGAAAAACTTTCATATGGCGCGTAACATACATATAGTCCAGAATCTCGATATTATTACTATGTAAATCTCTTCTCTACGGTATGCTCACGGTGACAGCCCCTGGAGTACTACGTAGGATCGATGAGCTCTAGGTTCTTATTAGATATTCCCCTGCACCAATCTCCGATCTGCAAACCTGTTCTATCGCTTTGTATCGATACACATTACATCCTTACTGAGAAAAAATGCTTCTTTTCGCTATAAGCAATATGTAATTGAATGCAGAATTGCATTTTGTTCCGGAGCGATATAGATCTGCTTTTACGCCATTGTGTGTCGGAGAATATTAATTTATCTACACCTCACATTTTACGTATATGTGTATTAATTGAAAAAAATGTATTTTTTAACAAAGCTAGATATTCACGTAAGACTGTCACTTTCATTAAATGTATTTCTGGATCAGTCATAGAAGGATACACGGAGAAAACGCTACGGTTGCCACAATCAAAAATAATGATAATTTTTCATTCGCCAATTTGATCGTGATAATCATAAAATGGACATATCTTAACAGCCATAGCCGTTAAAATATGTCAATCTTATCACAATCACAGTATAGCTCTTACAACTAAAAATATATTGATGGATGACTTTTGGATGTGGCAACTGTAACCGTTTTATCCGTGTAAGAATAAAATTTCCTAAATGTACAGAAACTAAAACTCAATGATTCTCCTTAGTTTCTGTGAGTGCTGAAAACAAAGAAATAGGACACGTAATTTTGGCAAAATTAATGTAAAGCTTTCGTGAAATCATAAGGCGGAGAGAGTGAGTCAAGGATTGTACAATGACTATAAGTTAGAACATTAATGCATTTTTAATGTTCTAACTTATGTGTCCTAATAAGAAATGTATCTATTTCGTGTGGAAATTTTTCGCGTTCTTCACGGGGAGGATTGATCAATATATTTTATCTGTATACACATAGTTATGTAGAAAAAATTTGGCATAATAGAATTATTCAAATAAGATATAAGGAAATAATATTCTTCCCATGAAAGTAGCTTTTGGCGAGTGGAAGAAAGAAGGATAAATTTTATATCACGCAAGAAATAAGAGGGGGCGAATATAGCAGAACATGATTCTCTTATTAGTATCGGAAATAAGCGAATCAAACGAGCGACTCGGTTGAAAACGATTCAACCTTCGGGGAGAGAGGGTGAAATTCTTCGATAGGACACCGAGTGATGCCGCCGCCCCAATCCGCCCGGCGAGCGAGTGACTACCAACATTAGTCCACTGACATCATTGACACTTTTATTAATGACACCGTTGCCCGAGGCATTTCCCTCCGCCGACACCCTCCACGACCCCTTGTTTGCCAGGTTTTCCGCCGCAGTCGTGGATGCAGTCACGATAGCGCCGAGATTCGTTCGTTTTCTGCCATCTCTTGCATTCCTTTTTTCTTTCCTTTTTCCTTTTTCGAGCATTATTGTATTCTCCCGCAGGAGAAATAGGGCCTGGCCTTTTCTCTTTCCGTGTCTATCTCATCTTCTGCACCCTTCACAATTGTCCTTCTTTTCTCTTATCCTCCGCTGTGTTCTTGTCGCCGCGACCCCCCCGTACTACCCTCTCTCCTTGCCTGTTCATCCATTCCTGTGCCCTGGGACCTCGCGAGGGAGCGGCTCTCAAGTTACATTGAAAAATCTAGCGGACGGGAGAAAAATTGGCGATACCTATATCATCCATTGTGTTTCTCTCTCCCTCTCCTTTCTACCACAACGAAACGTTTCGCACAGAAGAACCTACGTATTTAACTAATTGTTCGCGCTCGTATCGATAAGTCTTTTCTTACAGTGTTCTACGACAAATTAGAATTATTTATTCTTGTACACGCTATTGTTTTATTGATAAAGCAGCATCACAATCGATGATCTAAACATTAAGATCGAAGAAATAATATTTGCGCACACACACTTGATGTTGGTTTATAGGAAATATGTTGAGTAATGTTATATAAATTTATGTTTCCGGTATCTAACATGACTCTCGTGAAATAAATTAGAAGTTTGTTGCTGGTAATACTAACTTTAAGCGGCTACGTGATTGGTGTAATTTCTGACGCGCGCGGACGTGGAAAATATCTGAGTTATCAGCAGGCTGGGGATGGTACCACGAACAAGTACGGCAATCGATATATAACAAGCAATATATATACAACGGCGCATGCCTCAAATTGTCGGGTCGTTTGTAATGATGATTCGATCAGACCGTTCGTTCTCCTTGCAGCTTTCTACCCTTCAGTTTATCCCCGATGTATACTGCATTCTGGTCAACACCAACCTCGACAACAGGACTTTCGTTTCCAATGGCTTATCCGCGGATTTGTGACCGCCGCTTGTATCGTGAACTGCCTACTTATAAGATTTATTTCTTGGGACTTGAAGTTGTTCTTTTTCCCCATTTACTGTTAATCGTCCCGTATAAACGATACCTTCAACAATAGACATTCTGTAAACGTTAAATATATGAATCATTTTAGCAACGCGTTTCATAAAATTTATTCACTGTGTATATATACGGTAATAAAGTATTTGACATTTTCATATAACTTTTCTAGGCACGATTTATGTAATTTATTAATACTTAAGTTTGATTGTAAACGCCAGAGAAGATTTAATTGTTTTCAAGAGTGTTCTATCGTATAATGTAGCGGTAGAAGAATGATAAGCAACGCAATAAAGCCAAGTTGGATCAGACTCTCTTGTGCAATCTTGCGTAGATAGGACCGTGTGCTGATGGATGACAAATGGCTCCTCCACGGCGCGTCACTCTAGACGCTGCTAGAGGCTCCTCCTATACGTGATCAACCATAGCTCTGGGTGACGTGAGAAGGGCAGGGGGATGAGGTTGGGGTAGAAACCGGGGCGCAACGGGGGCTGCAGTAGGATAGAACGTGGGTCGAAGAGAGGTAGAACGAGGGTGACGGGGGGAGGGATAGGGGTTGAACGGGTCGTCGGAGATAAAGTGGGACGTCTGATCCTCCGCCGAGGCGAGCAAAAAGATCCTCGCGCTTCGCGTCCCAGGAGACGGAAGCCGGGAACGAGAAAAACTCCCCCAAGCCACGTCGACCACCCTCTCCTGCCTTATCCTCCTTCTCGCTTTTCCATCGTCCTTCTTTCTCTCCTTTCAACTCACACTATGGCCAACACCGACCTAGCCGATGCTTTCATCCACCTTTTCCACGACGAACCATCCCCGAGCACGAAGAAAGAAACTTCGAAAAGAAAGAATCTGCGTTATACCTTATCTCTGTAGTAGTAGGTCATTAATTAGCGGCAGTCAGTCGGTTGAGAATCATCCACAGGCGCATGTATGGATTTTATCATGAATACTTCCGCATTTATGCTTTTGTAATTAATCTGTTTGTGTCTTTTGATGAAGAAAACACGCATCCTTGATTCCAAAGAAAGACTATATAACATTAAATAATATTGTCAGTGATATATTCAACATGCGTCTAAAGCTCATTAACAATTTAGATTTAAAAGAACTCGGTGTTATTATATGGTATATGAGAATACTCGTCAACGTTCTCATGAGATAAGAGAATCCAATGATTTTTTTTTTTTTTTTCATACTCTAATTCGTTAGATTACCTTCATTTTTATAAACTGATGAGTGCATACCTTTTTTCTTATTAAATCTCATAAATTAACTTTGTGCAAAAAGTTGAGAGAACGGAACTGAAGTTTTCGCCATATGCCGCATCACATACTGTTGCGAAGACCCCAAAAGATAGATGATACGTGGCTTGGACCTCCATCATGAGCGACACGTCAGGCGTATGAATTCTTCTTGATTGCTGGGCGGGCTGTAAGCATAACGAGCCACCCGCTACGTCCATCAACTACGCACCGGTCAATTCATTTCGGATACACGCTCACGTCCACATACACACCCGCTTACGTACGTACATACACGCCGTATACAAGCACGGGAATAGATTCTATATATGCACATTGGAGATATGTATCGATTGGCGCATTCTGTAGTGCCCGAACATACTCGCAGCATGTACTTACGTGCCAGATAGACCTGCTGGGTTGACGCCTAACCTGTCTACCGACGGTATGCAGCATTCATTTTGTTTGATTTCTTGATTTAAATCTTTACTGAACTTTAGTTAGGGCCAGATATGCGTTTGATTAACGACTTGTCTCGTCGAGAGGATGAATGGTAGCGTTGTCCAAAACTAGGGTTTCCAAAGCACAGCACTGACTAGATCATGCCTGAAAGAAAAAGAGAGAAAAATAATTATTTATTTATTAAATAGAAATATGTACATACGGCATTTCAGCTTTGTAACATCTTCTGATCATGGACTCTTTGAAACACACATTGGAAAATCTAATATCGAAGAACTCAACGAAAAAATGAATTTGTGTGCTATGTTTTATCTTAAAAGTAATATTGATTGTTATCGACTATCAACATATTTTTTTAGGCTCTTGTTGTTTTCATACACATCAAGTATAATGATTGATTAAAGAAATAAGTACAACAAAATTCTTTAACCTGCAAAATATCGTTTTTGTCTTATGATCAGTTTATTATTATCTTATATTTTAAGTAGATCGAGAATTCACTGTAATAATCTGACTGACACTTGCTTCCGTGGAGAATTAAGATTCGAGCGACGGATGAGATTCTTTGACCGCGAATCGAGCTGTTACAAAACTAGTCATTAAATACTTATCTGTCCTTTTAGCACGGATATCTTACGTGTAATTCGCAGACGGGACAAGACTGGCGCACTACGCCTTTCGGTTTGCTCATATTAATTATCTCATACACGCAGAGGACTAGCCTCAGAAACGCAATAAAGACATTTAACATTGAAGTTTATTACAGGTGAATGGTGTATAAAAGAGGCTCCACCACTCGATCCCGGCAAAAGGCTTAACATTTTACCCGTCTCATTTTCGCTGCTCGTAAACTATTCATTTACCGCGGCTATAATCTTGATCGAAACTACGGATTATTATCCTTCTTGTACCATCATCTTACCTTTTTCCGCCTTTCTACCCGATACTCATCCGCACCCTACCAATCTTTCCGCACATTGCACGCGTTTAATTTTTCTTCAGGGGCGCATGCACTGCTCAATAACATGCGTCGCTCATGACACATCATATTTGACGATCAGCTGTTTATTCAAAACATTTTACATGAACAAAAATATTGTATTGGATAAACTATGCGAGATCTTTTAAGATCATACATATCTAATATATTCAGATTTATATGCATATTCTTTTCTAATGTTTTTTATAACAATATTTGCACACATTATATATATATGTATATATGATAGAACATATAGTTTATACTTTAGTTTATATTTATACAGTTAGTACAGATGGTAAAATATATGCAGATCTTAAGAAGGTAATAATAATAATAATAATAATAGTAATAATACACCAGACACAGTACACTTTGAACGATTAACATAAGCAGGGATCTTCAAATTTATGCTACGCACACGCGATCATTTATTGATAAAATTATATCGCAAAGAGAGATATAGATAAAAATGTGTGCACCAGTTTAACTGCAATCTGCATAATATATATTAAAGTTTATTATTACGAGAGTCGATGCTACACGGTCTTTACTTACTGGTCTGGCTTTCGTCTAAATTATACACGTCGCCTAATGTCTTAACTGAAAACGGTTCTGAATCATTATCATAATTTTGGCATTTCTTATCGTTCTTATTTTCGCAGCCGCACCCGCAATCTTCCTTCTGGGTGGTGTTGCAAGTTATTGCTGGTTTTATCGGCGATTGAGATATCGTGCATATTTCCTTTTTCGGATGAAACGTCTTTATATTGCATCTTTATGTTTCATATATTTTTATACTGTGTTTTTCACGTCGCACCTTTTAATTTTAATTTAATATAAACGTACGTAGAAATTTCTAATTATTATAACTTTTAATGTAAAAATTATAATATGTCTGCATTTTTGTTGAAGCATTGTTGCGATTAGAATAATTAACTATCACGGATAGCTTTATATTATATGTTTTTCTTATATATTTATATATATATATATATTTATCATGATATTATGTGACAATTGTATTATATTGCAAAATATTAATATTATTGTTTTAATGTAATTTGCATAATTTAATTATGTTTTTATCTTTGAATTTAAACGTTAATTCATAACTATACATCTTATTCACGAAAATCCATTATTATTATAATTTCTTTCTCATACAGAGTTTATATTTCTGCTACATGCATTTTCTATAATAATTACGAGAAAATAAGATTTACAGCTTTGTCGGTATATTTATAATCATGATGACATAAAATAAACATAAAAATATCGTATTAGCTCTTGTGACTAAATAATTTCATATTTTTCCTACAATATAATCAGTATTCGAAGCAAACTTAACGTAGAATTTAATTTAACGCAAACATCCTCTTTCCACATGTAACAATAAGGTCTATGAACACGTGAGCCCTAACTATGCAAATTCCATCCCCGTCAGACGGTCCCCTTGCTCGGTCAGACATGATTAAACACAGAACGCTGTTGTTTCAACCCGTTCCCTCGTCTATCCCACAAATACCACTGTAGGATTCGGCGGCATACTCACTCGATCTCTAGGATTCAATCCCCTAATTTAATCGCTAACCCCGAAAACTCAATGAGACTTCGTCTTTTCTACCATTCAATAATGCTTATAGTAATTCCCTAACTTTCTTGCTTTTATTAAATTTCCCAGTGTTCTCCGCTCAATGTAAATTTATTCTGTCACTTTTTGATTTCACTCGACATTTGTCGACGCACCCCTTAATTGCTATCTTTTGGTTGGTGGCTGCTTACTGATAAATCTTTGTCTTTAATTGAGATTATTACACAGCAAGTTAAAGCTATCAGACAAATATACTGCAGTGATTCATTATTTATTCTGGAAACGGAAGTTATGAGATTTATGTATAGAATCACAAAATTATCAATGCAAATCATAAAATTGTGTAAGAATGCAAACACAGGAAACACAGTTTTTGTAAATGTAAAACTGATAATCTCTAATACGTTAATTTTCCTTACTGTTTAAATATTTGTTATCAATTTTTTAAATATTACATATATGCACGATCTTAAATCTTTATTCTTTAACATTTCGAACGTATGTAGTAGAGATAGTTATTTTTTATTTTGTTTCAACTTTTGCTCTATTTAAAAAAATATATATGTGGCTATAATTTCGAATGTTCTTTTCGAAAAGCAAATAATAACGTTGACACGATACGCGTAAAGAGGGAAATATTTTATCTCAATCAAAGTAAAGCAATTGGTAATTATATGGAGGATAATTAGTATCATTCCTATTTGTATAGAACGCAGAATTAATATACATATGTACGCACTCAAAGCCGTTTACCGCGGTAATCTAACATTTCGCTCCACCCGTTCTAAATCTCACGACACGTGTCCAGATATTCAGGAGCAGATTGTTTCGTTGTAAACGGCGATATAACGACCCCGTTTAAACCGCTAAATGGATCGTCTCTCTCTCTATACATATACATGTATCTCTTTAACTGTTATGCTATGGTGACTCCCCGGCGCTGCGCCGCTGTACATCCCCTTATAGCATCGCGTTTACGTTTACGAGCACCACCGCTGACGTTTACGAGCCACCGGCTGACGTACGAGCCACTTGCTGCTCTCTTGCTTTCATTGCTCGAGCTCACGCTTTAGCGTTTCGCCATCGTTTTCGCTTCTGATCTCCGGAACGGATAGCGATTTTATTGTTACCGCATTGAATTCCGCTCGCGCGCATTATCGTCGCCTGTTTGATTTGAGAATGGAAGACATCACTTCAACGTGTTATTTTCTCTTCATCTAGCACGCTTTTTCTGCGAGACACGCTTGCTTCAATATAAATTTCCTTGTTTATACTACGACACCGAATCTCATAGAGCTCTTTCAAGCATTCGATCTACATAGTACAAAGACAAATAGAAGGAAGAAGCCGTTTTTAAAGAAAACTGCAGGCTTTGAGATATATAGCTGTGTAACCGGTCTACGTTCAAATTTGAGCGATTTATGGGTCAGGGAAAGAGCATCTTATTACCTTACACTGTGCTCTACATAACAGTTTTATAAGGCATGCTGTGACGTAACTAAGTCAGAATTGTGGGCCTACCTACCTACCTAACCCGCAATACAGAATAGCAACACATGTTACGCACTTTCTGTCCTTATTATTTCTTTCATGCCGCTCTCCGGTAAAATTTATTACCGGTAGCTACCCAAACAGAGACAAGAAAGTTGCTCGAAATTATATACACATTTTTGTACGCACGATGGGCAAACAGACAAATACCTCAGGAACGGGGATGGACTTGGCTTGATGCCATATTACTAAAATATGGTTGCGTTACTACTGTCTCGACTGTGAATTAACATTTGAATTCTCTCTAGCATATTTTATTTCAATAATAATATTAATAAGATAATGTTTTCGAGTTTTTTAATTTCTAAAATTTGCAAATAAAATTTTATTATAATTAAGTTTAAATTACTGAAATTTTAAGAGGTATTGCTATTGATCTTTTACATCAGTCTTTTATAATTTAAAAAATGTCATAACTAAAAAGACATGATTTTTGAGTTATTATAAATGAGTTAAATAAATATTATCTTTACATTTTATAAAAATTTGTTGAAATGTTACACTTCAAAAAAGGTGGTTTAAAAAAATCTTCAATATATTGTCACAACTTAAAAATTGGGTTTTTTCAAGACGTTTGAAATAAAATTGACAGAAATAGCATTTGATTATGTTAAAAATATTCTTATCGATATCATTTAAGTAGTCAATAATTTTCCGCCAAGTTGAAAAACAGTTTCTTCTGTTTTTTCTGAAAAACCTAATTTTATAAGCTGTATCAATTTTAAAGGGAGAGGCAGCGATATCATATTCTATGCAACTTACAGAAAATTATACCATATACCGAAGCCTTTACGTTATATTATTAATTAATTAATTAGCTCTATCGAGTAGTTTGAAGTTAATCGTTATTGTCATCAGCAAAATGTGCTATACGTAATTATCATGTTAGGATAACTAGTTGTCATTAGTACGCGACGTAGTTAAATTAATAATCACTTTATCGTGTCAACCATCCTTGTTTGATTCAAATAAAGATACGACAGGTTGTGTCCTTGAATATGGCGGATGCGCCGAGGGGTTAGTTTCTTGACTGATGTAGCATCCTCAACGTTAATTACCTTCTCGCTGTTAACCATCCGACACGTGATGTCATCATTCTCGTCACATCGCAGTGTTATCTTCCTCGACTTCTCCTAACATTAAAATACGAAACGTGAAAAGCTTTCTTAAAAGTGTATCTTTTGTTCAACGACGCGTCTCAACCTACTAGGTCATGCAGACGCATTATCGTCACTATGTGTTATTTTATAAACTCATTCAACACATAAATGCGTATATTAAAACTTGGTTGTCTCTCTTGCATTGTAATAGTTTGTGATATGGTCGATCAAGCTTGATGAGAATAGAGAACACAGCTTGACTAAAAGTTCCACACAAGTGCCGCTCTTTCTTCCATCATTCGATTAGATAGAACTTATTTGAGCGCTTCTTAATTATTAGGATTTATCGCATGAGTGATGGTAGAACGTAAAATAGATAGCACGAGCAATCTCGCAAGGTTACAGTTCCATCGAGTTGGTCTCGTTACCAGATTTATGACAATGAAGGGTCGGGAAAGAAAGGGACCGTCGAAGTGAAATGTCGATGAAACGGACTTTTTCTTTCCCCGGCACTGATAAATCGAAAAGAAATACGGACGATTGATTCACTCCTACGTTACGCGGATCCTCGTGAAAACAGTGGAGCATTGCAGGGGTAGGACAAAAGTGATAATATTTTCTTTGGTTCTATAGTGACGTTCTTCTAACAGAAAGTCAACCAAGGTACACATACCACCCACGCATATATGTACATATATTCACCCTCCGTAAGCCTATTCACAAGCTACGCATCTACGCAAACAGTCGGAAGAGCCAAACAATGAGCCGCGAACACTGTGTGGTTGCTTTTATTTTTTGAAAAATGGAGAAACACGGATGGTACGTCGGACGTACTTCCGGAAGATTCCAACCTCCATTCCCATATCTTCGTCCTCCGCTTTTTCCTGTTTCATCCGTTGCTATTCATCATCGTATCTTCCTTCTATTTTATCTTGCATGCGCTCTTCCTTTTTATATAATAACATTAATTTTTACACAGTGTCAAATTAACTTTCTTTTAATTATAGATTCATGTTACACTTGAATTATTACATACATTTATTCTTTTGCTAGTAAAAGAGTTTATATATTTTTTGAATAGAATACCTATCCTTGAATTAAAGATTGAGAGATATTATTTATTGCTCTTGCAACGCAAATAGCTTTTAACTCATTCAAAAAAACATGTACATTGCGAAAATTTCAGTCCAGAAACTTGTTTAGGATAGTTTGCTACTCTCCGCATCAGCGTCAGTTGATAATTAAGCAATTAATTTATCTTTATCGCGACCAACATCACTTTTAATACAGAGCATCAATACGTTTCTTTCTCCGTTTTTGTTTTATATCTATCTTTCGTATCTCACTCCTCTTTCGTTTCTTCTCGTCTCTAGTAACGTCGGTTTTCTAGTAAGCTGTCCAAGCCGTCTCATGATTCATCGCTGCCGCTATGAATGATCCATCTCTTCCCTTAGCGCGTCGTCTTGAGACCAGCACCGAGACCGGACTGGACACTAAGCCGAAGATGACATGTACCATATTCTCAATCGGTGAAACTGGTATTTTTCTCCTCGGTTCTGGAATGTAGGAACATTCTCCAGACTCCGCGCTATCGTGCACATTTGGTATTTTCATCAAAAGCGTAAAATTGTTTAGACCCATATCTTACAATTAGCAAGTATTAGATTAATCCTTCTGTGATAAATTTTCCAATATTTAGCAAAATATTTTTTGGTGACACTTTTTATGAAATGCGAAATTGATGTCGCATTTACGCCATATCTTCACTTTCTACTTTATGACATTAACTCGATGATTTATTTACGTAGTGGTGATCTATCTACTTCGTTGACATCTATTCTAACATTGCAGGGACCGAAAGTTTGATGCACGGCACGTTTTAATGATATATAGATAATATTTTTTCAACGGGAAATATTAAACTGAAGGATTCATGATTTAATTTTTAATATTTACATATAATTATTAAGTATATTTCGTGTATTATGTATACTATTCGTATGTATACGAAACAATATATTTTATTGCAACAATAAATGTAGAAATATATAAATTTTTTAAAAAGTACCATTTGCTGTAATACGAATATTTTATTAAATTGAAAAATAACAAGGACTTTTTATATAAATGATAATCAATAACAATAAAAGGGCGAAGTAAGAGTCAAATTAAGATTAAGAATGTTGACATATTTAATTTTAGACTAAGAATACAAAAATTATTAAAAAATATGATTACAAAAAGAAATCTACTTTTAAAATCTACTTAAATAATGATGTAATGACAATGTAACCAGTTTCGACTCTGAATAGAGTCCTCCTCAGACTTGTAAATATATATGTTTGATGGATAAAATTATTAAAGAAATATATATCATTGTTAATATAACTATACTATTTATTGTTATTGATTATTACGAATATTTTAATATGGAATTAGTGATTGTTAGTGCTGTTTTGTATTAAAAAAGTTTGTATAATATTAGTGACGAATTTTTACGAAATACAATCTGCGTTTCATCGGATCTTACTTCAGCAGATCATGGTGTATCGTACAAAGCCGGTTAACTGCTGGATCGCTATAGATGGTACAGACCGGTCATGCGAGATGCTATATTCTCATTACTTGTTATTTTCTTTCGTTTTTACGAGAAACAACTGCCTGAAGCTTACGAAGTTTCACCCAGCAGTTTGCTTCAAAAATCACACACACGCTGCAAAATCTTATTTAAATTTTACATGACTTTGAAAAAGTGTATGTACATATATGTACATATATAAGAATCTGTGAGATGACATATTTTTATAATTTTGTTTTTAACAGACATCAAGTTATGAAATATTTATGGGTTAAAAATGAAACTGTGAAAAGTTGACTGCGTACGTTTACAAGGCGCCGAAATTATCTGAGCATCCAAAATATCTAACGATCCCCTGAGTAATCAATAGACCCTTGGCCTGTCGCGCGAGACACGCGTGGTAGACCAAGAGTCTGAGCTACAAAGTGCAGATTATTACGTAGGCTGCAATTTTGCAAAATGGATTGGTCTCGGATAAGAAAATTTCGCCGGCCGTTCTTCTACAATGTCTTGCAATTTTCTCCCGTCCCCGTCGCCGCCACGCAAAAATTACCAGGTGGGAAATTTTTTTTCGAGCCTTCCGTCGATTGGCCGCCTCTCGACAACAGGTAGAACCGACATCAACCGCCAAAAAGCACGCTTAACGATTTGCCTAGGTGATCGCCCTTAATCGGCGTCCGGCTGATTTCGATGATTAATTTTCGTCCGGCGTGGCTACGCCGCAAGTGGCTGTTTTAGTATGTGTTCAGATCGAACGCAAAGCGTGTAGACGATATTAAGTAGTAGTAGATCGTACCTCGGGCGTATATACTTCTGACCACACTTTATCGCAGCCGCGTACCTTCTCGTCTCGAGAAGTATCGTGCTGATTTTATCGAGAGAGCACGAGGGGAGAAGTGATTGCGCCAATCTGACGCTTCTGGCCATTGACGATTAGCCGATATCGTACGTATAACATGAATCTGCTGGTGAATGTCTCTATTTCGAAATTGACCATAACCGGTACATATTTGGCTAATGATTTCTTTTTGTTGCAAGAACAATTTAGCCTTAGTTGGATTATTAGTTCTATCATACATCTCGACACTTATTCGGGATTTTGCGTTACAATTCGTATCATTGCGTATCTTGAAACGCTTCCTCTTACGGCAAATAAGCGCTACTGTTTTACACGAAATGCAGTTGGGTTGTTTCTGATAAATGCATTAATAGCATACCGCGCGAGGATATGTCTGAAATGCGGAGAGTACAACATGAGCTTGATAACAGGTGATCCATATCGCTTCACGGTGCGTTGAATAAAAAAAAACGCAAGATTTACGTGCGTGGTTTAACGGATGTCAAGATCTTCCTTATTCGGGCATGAAGACGGTGCTATTACTCAATGTATATACATTGTCACGCTGGACGACTTACCTCTAACACGGCGTATGATTATCTGGAATAAAGTATCTCCTCGCACGATAAATCGCTTCCTTGTGTCAGGAGTGGTTTAACGGCGTATATGTATGTAAAATCGCGGTTGTGTTATACATATTATAATATATATATATATATATATATGTATAATAATATATAGGTGATTCACAAAACGTGCGACACGATGCATCGTTACTGCTTAATTCCGACCACTTTGTATTACTTGCTATTATCATATAGTTGAAATTGTCTTTATACTTAGAAACATTCCCTTTCTCTCGTTCGTGTAACTCGATGCAAGTTTATACACATATATTCCTGCGCAATACAAAGGCTATAAAAAATACATTAAATTGTAATTAATTGCGCATTTTTCAAATGAAATGTTTAAACCTGTCATAATTAATTCGACGATAAGCAACGGTCGATACTAATGGACTTTTACGCGATGAGTTTCTCGTCCTCGCAGCCATGTTTAATCGATGAAAGACGAATACTTTTCACGATATTACATACATATATCTATTTACATATGTACATACGCTTTTTTTTTTTTTTGCCGAGGCCAGCGACCGTCAGACGCACGGTGGTCATTTGTCGTGTGCGCGCATGTGAAAATACGACAGAGGAATATTTCACTTTTCGTAGCGTTCACGCGCCCCGACGACAGCGTCGCGGTGCCACGTCACGAGGCATTCATTTCGAAATACGTATACCGGTGCGTCCAGAGTCCGGGGAGTAGCCTTAATAAATGTAGAAGCATTTATAAAGGCAGCAAGATGCGAATGTTCCTGCTCTCTCTCCCCCTTTTCTACCCTATCCCTTTCTCACCCCGTCTCTCTTTCTTTCTCGCTTTCTCTCTCCTGCTTTCTGCATTCCCTTGGCACGATGGAAAATACGCGGCGGAGTATTCTACGCGGCGAAAAACGTCGATAAGGTATGACGTTCGGGAAGGATGAAAAGAATTTTTCTTACCGTTACATGGTTCTGTTATCTTTCCTTTTCCTTCTCTATGTGACGCACCACATTGTGTAAACTCGCGGCTCGCTGTGTGAACCTCTTGTAAATTTTTTGTTTAACAGGACGACATTTTTGACGCGAGAAATTCAAATTGAATAAAAAGAGTCGTTTCTTTAGTGATAACAGTTTACTACCAGGGTCGTAATAGGCTATAACGTCATACGTTAAACAAGAAATATGGCATAATTAGCACTTCCCGACCAACGTAAAATATTTGATTGATCGTAGATAACTGAGATCTTATCCGAGGCGTTGAGTAACGATTCACGAAAGAATTATAGTTGCATGCAACATTATGGTACTTTTCTTATATGCATTATGCAAATATGGATACATCGCGCGCACAAATTACCTTTTTCCACGGCTATTTGACTTTTTGTGTAATTGCTCTAAGTCAACAACTTAGCGCCGAATAAGACTTGGAAACGTGAACGCGAATTTAAAACGACTGCAACGAATGCAAATGTATTTATAATTGCTGAGCAATGCTTAATCGTCTTTGTGCGTTATATCCGACGGCCCGTGTCATAACCGGAGATTTGGACCAAGCTTCTCGCATCATTCAATGTTAGGTGTGACTATTTAACTCTCGTTCTGTACTAATAACAGTAATAATGAACACGCAAGTGTTATCTCAATAATCCTATCAGAATGAAATTGCTGTATTTGAATTAGCTGCAACGCTAGAAAACATGATTCTAATCTTGGCTACAAAAATTTACGCTAGTACGTAAGATATCTATTTATTTTAAAGATACTGTTTATTTTAAATATTTATACAATTTAATTTCTTTCTATACTTCTCTTGTTTTATACATATCCATATATTAGTTATTAATTTTAAATGTTTACTTAACAAAGAGACATCCACCGAGAGAAGTAGATATCGAAAGCAATTTTAATCTTGTTATCACGTTAATTTTTAACAAAGTTTCTCGAAATGTATTACAACAAACACTTCACAACTCGTTTTTGGTGATAAAGATAAGCTTTTTGTTGAGAACTGTCGTTATAATTATTAAAGACAGACAGTGAGTCTTCGTGCGAATCTAATTGCGCAATCGCCCATCGCGAACACAATATCTCAAACAATGTCGCTATCTGCGGATTCCGAGTGCAATCTCTCATAGTTGGCAACGTATTCCATCGAAACAGCGAACGGGCGACGAAAAATAACGAAAATTCGCTCATCCATGCGACACAGTGTCGGCGCGACGATTCATTTCGGGATAGTTAAATCAGAACCGCAGTACGCCAGTCATCGAAAACGCGTCGAAGGCACGCATGTAACACCAACGCGATTCGTATCGCGTGTACACCGAGAGTGTGTCCAGTGTCATTGTGTCATATATGCGTGTACATTTACGCAGATATAAGTATACACGGCCAGACAGAACGAGTCGATATTAATAGAAGCGTAGTTCGACATAGAGTTGTTGCCGACCGTCAGGCAATGTTTGTGTACACCGGAAAATATGTATTCGCGTATATACGTATACATACATATGTACGTATACGCTGGTATATTTGGCGATATCGAATATCGGACGTATCCGCTCGGGAAACGAACTGATATTAATAGAAACGTGGCCCGACGGTAGTTGTTGTCGTTAACTATTAAGTGATCCTCTAACGAGTCGGGGGATCGTTGATACGGAACAATTTTTCGAAACCAATTCACCGAATGCGAACACTGAAGCGATAAAACGTGCGTCGGTAGCGTGGCCCGCCGTCGCCATGTTCCGACGGCCGACGGTGCGCCATGTTGGAACCCTGCTACTCCAATCCAATCTCGTCTAACTGAATGCATCGGGGACCCCCTTGTCAAGTGCAGGTAGTAGATCCGCTTTTTACGAAATAACTATCAATATTCTTCAAGAGTAAATATTACGAGATGTGTCAACAATTTCTGGTAAAACGCGTATATTTCAAAGTAAGCTTGAAAGTGACAAAAGTTTATGGCTTGTGGGATTCTTTTCACTGTATAACCATAGATCAATTTAAGCGTTCATTAATTTTATCTTTTTCAATTCTTCTTTTTCTAACACTTGCTTCTAATAAACAGAAAACAAGCGAATTTCATTGCGTGTTTAAATTTTTTAGCGGACACAATATTTAAATATATTCGATGAGATGTTTTAACATTTGTTTTTCATCAAATATTGGATTTCTCTTCATTATCTTATTATCTACAGTCTATAACAAAATAATTTACGTCTTAAAAAATAATACGATTACGAAAGTTTTACAAAATGTCTACATTAATAATTTCTAAAGGTTTTTTAATGCAATATGCTAAAAAATAATTATTTTTTAATAATTTTTTATAACTATATAGTTTTAACTGGTATTAACATCATTAATCTTAATTTTTCTTTTAATTGAAAACATTTTTCTTATCATTCATATTACGAGAAACAATAATATTTCTATCTTTATTTTATTATTACTGATTTCTTCTTATGAATCTATTGAAATCTCATTTAATAAACATATAACAAGGTAATAATGATAATAACAATGTTGATAATGCATATGCAAATAATTATTAAGTGAAGATAAATGAAACATAATAATTATTTTGTTGGTTTTCAAAAAGTTGCATTAATCTTTGATATTAATAAGTGCTCCGTGCGAGAGAGTTCCGACGGAAGATGCATGCGTCGTCTCATACATATAATGTACTTTTAAAAAGATGCTCAACGAATATACATATAAGCAGAGAGATATTTTATAAAAATGATTAAACACGGATTTATAAACAATCTTATTAAATACAGATTTACGAAACTAATGTTTGTTGAAAAATTTTACAGCGAATTTTATCGATACATACAAAAACGCTAATATATTATTGCAACTTTGTACAATATCTCATCATTATTTATATATGAGATAAAATTTAGTAAATATACGAAATATTTAAATTATGTCTACAACAGGAAAAGAAACAATGGGAATAAAAATAAGTGTAAAGTGCAACATGCGTGCTTTTCAATATACATTAAAGTAACTGCAAGAGTATAACAACAAGCAGACCCTTTATAAATATTGTAATATTGAATTAATCAGCAATTGAATGATATTAAAATCTTTCCTGTAAGATTGTTTCAAGTACGAGCGCACCTGTACAAGTTAGTAATTTGACCATTCATTTTACTTTTACAAAACATAATCGCCTCGCTAATAATTTTGTGAGCACTTCGACGAGAATAATCTACCAAATACAGTGTTTCAAAATATTAATCAAGACCAAGTCCCTTAACAAATGTATATGCCTGAGCGAAAAGGAATAAAGAAAGTGTATTTACGAAAGCAGTGCGTACCACGTGTGCGTCATAAATCATTTCGCTGACTCCTCTAATTATAAGTATGACTATCGCTGCTATCGCATCGTCGCGCATTTAATGCCGGAGGGTAGAGTAACAGTGAGTTTTCTTGTGATAACTTTGCCTTTTTCTTCACGAAAAAAACACGCAAAAAGAGCCGACAGAAGAATTCCATACGAGCGAAAGATTAGTACGAGTAAATAAATGGTGTACTGAGAATGTCAAAACATTTTCTCGTAATTGCTTTTCTTTCTGGTTTTTATTTTTGCACGTAATAATATATTTTTGTGTATTTTTTTGCTTGTACTTTATATTGTGATCTTGATAAATGTTTACTGTAGAGATTCGACATTTCTTTGGAGCATCATAATATGTTTCACTTAACATTCTGTGCCGTGTAACTTTTGATATCAAACATAGTTCGTTTCTATACATATAACAGTTGATAATTTAATGAAAAGTTGTTTATTTAATATAGTCCCCGTGTGGTAGATTGAAATTTATAGCTTGCCAAGTGATATGTTTAAATCTGTCACGATTCTAAGCCACGTAATATGAGCAAAATTTTATTTTTGTTGTTAAAAGCAATACGTTTCAAATATTTTAATATAGTAAATGAATTATTTAGTAGTAATTTTTATATTTTCTAAAGAAAGTTTTAAGCTATATAATTTATTTAATATATATATACATATACACAATTTTAGTAAAAGAAGTATAAAAGATTTTGATTATAGATATACATAGATTTCAAAATATTTTTGATACTGATATCAGCATCATGAACCAACACTGTTGGAAGATATATTGCCGCGTGCCTCCCAAAATATTACTTCCCGTACATCATGTACATGTATGTGTGCATGTAGATACTCCATAGATATCACGCGCCATTATCGATACGCATCGATACCTAACCGAAGCTCTCTAATCGCTCTTACTTCGAATGAAAATTAATTGTTGTATCACCGTTTTCAGTAATCTTTTGATGCATTCCATTCTAAAATACGTAATACGAAAAATACTTTTTACTACAATTTATTGTAATTATTACCTGAGAACCTCATCAGCCTTTGATGAAACAGAGTTACCGCAATTTAAAGAAGGAGAGGGCAGTATCTTCTTGCACAATATCAATCTTCAATAGAAAATTAATACATACGTTATATTTTACACATTTAATGTTGCTTCAGAGGATAAATTATTAATATGTGGTATTAGATTATCTAACTGGACATCCGTACACCTACGAGTTTTACCGACTACTGAGGCAGGTATGCGCATTTCCCTGTTAGCTCTGAGGTAAAACTTTTGAGCCTCAGTAACCTTGAATCTCGCAATTTGCGTATTCGGAGGTACAATGGGGCAAGCCTTTTATCAGAATTGGCCAACAATAAATCAAAGTGTAGACAAATTCGTGTATTCGAATGGACTGAAACTTTAACAAAGAGGAGGAATACAAAAAAACGAAGAATAGAAATAAAATCAAATCGGGCATAAGTAAGGAGAACGGACTAAGAAATCGAAGCAAACAATGTAGATTAAAAAAGGTTCGAAGTGGCATAAATAAAATTAATTGACAAATTATGTATACAAGGATGGAAATAAAGAATTAAATAGCAATTTAAAATTAATCTTATAAATTGCGTTAAAATGTTGTGGAACACATATTTGTAATATCTATTCGATATGATAAAAATAAAGTGTAATGTCTGTGGCAGACATTATTGTTGTAATTGTTATAATCTTTAATTGCTATTATTGAGATAAAAGTTAAAAATGATTTATTGCCTGGAGCAACAATATTTCCGATTTTACATAATGAAAATCGCATTTACGAATACTTGTAAAAGATCGTTTAATATGAACGGAAAAGAGCGTTTCATATCACCGAAAAAATTGTATTCTAGATTTCAGTATATCCGACTAAATTACAGAATGTTTTCTACTAAAATAAGCGCCAAGTATATATTATAAAAATTAGAGGATTTTCCTCTAATATAATATGATATTTTAATTATTTTAAATATACATGTATGTTTGTATGTGTGTATATGAATCTATTTATATATGATTCTATGTATTCAATTTTCTAAATGTTTTAGGATTTAGAAAATTTTTTTTATTCGATTAAAGAACAGCTTTAAACGGAATTATTCTCAAATATAGAATACGATTTTTTCAAGTGATAAACTGTGCGTTTAAAAAAAGGCGATATTTAATGCGATTAAATTAATTTAACGTAACTAAACGTAACTTACCAAAACTTTATATTTTAACGAAATTATAAAAAATTTTAATTAATTAATTAATTGATGTGTGTAGAATTATGTAAAAAATATTTAGAAAAAAAAATTAAAAATTGAAAACGTAATAATATTAAATAAAGTAAATATTTATGTGTTTATATATCTTAATAATTATTTAAACGCACGCTAACGAATTGCAATTTTTTTATTTTTGATTGGGCAATTATATAATTCTATAAAATAATAATATAAAATTCTTTAAAAGTCACATTCCACATAATCCTCTGTGTCTTTTTAGAGAGACATGGCGTAAAACGTAAAAAGACGAGATCTTACAAATGCGCATTTGAAATTCCGATAGGCTTTTGTAGGCATTAAATTCAACAGTAAATCAGCGCATGGAATTCCGTCCATTTTGACAGTTCAAGGTATTCATGAAAGGGGCGTCGGGAACCGAACAAGAAGACGAACAACCTGTCCGTTCTCTCGATTTTTATTCGGCCGTCACACTATTTAAGCAAAACTGGACCAAAGCAGGTACTCCTGCATTTGTTTTGCATAACTGCGTCTAACCCCTTGTAACCAAACCCTTCTTAACTCCAGGAGTCAACCGCCTCGGGCTGTTGCGACCTCGGGTCACGAAAGCAAGTGGAGCGATCCGTGAGACTGCTCCGCTTTCGCTTCATCGGCACCCTGCAGATTCTCGAGTCGTAAAACCCGATCGTAGGATTCGCTCTGCTTCAGTTACGATGAATGTCGAAGGCCGTCGGAAGCCTTTGCGGATTCGAGCAGCGAGCAGTGATACGTAATTCTTGAAGAAAGATTTGCGGATATGTGATAAATTTCGAGATCTACATGAAAATTCTACCCCAACGAAATCGTTTCCTTAGGTTTTCCGAATGATATGGAAGTGATTAGGTTTTCATGAATGCTATAATACTATAGGGAGTTTTTGTTATCAAAGAATTATTATATAATATAATATTATAGATTTAATGCATTTTTTATGCATAGAGACTTTTTATGGCTTAAGTACTTAGAAAATTAACTTGTATCTTATAAGTCTGTAATTAATTTATTTAAGAGTGTTAATTTTTTGCATAAAAATTATATGCTTTTTAACAATGCATAAATTATACTTTAAAATTTGAATAAATAAAAAAACATATATGTACAGTAACAAAGTAATCGCTTATGTCAAAATGTCGTGTTAGAAAAGGGGTTTAATGCCCATTATCCGTTGAACCATCCAATGGAAAGTTGCATGTCATGTATGGTTCGTGAAAAAATTGCATATTGCGCGTATCGCGCGTAGATAAAGTATTTCCTCGCCTTTTTAACAACACGCTCGTTACTGCACGAGTGCGCAACGGGCTATAATTTTCATGAAACGAGAGAGATATATTATTGCGTATCTACATTTTTAAAAAGCTGTAACGTCTTATTTTGGTCCCTCGCTAATTGCTCAATATCGCTCACGTACTTCGCGCATCGTAATTATGTTGTGATAAAATAAGATATAATTTTGAATTCTTCTTTCTCTTACTTTTATTTAAATTAAAAAAAAAAAAAAAAAAAAAAAAAAAAAAAAAAAAAAAAAAAAAAAAAAAAAAAAAAAAAAAAAAAAAAAAGGAAAGCAATGATTACCGGTAGCCTTGAGAGGGCGGCGAAGTCTGGTAGCCTAAAGAGAAGACTCTGTTGTGTGAAAAGATAAACTGTTAGCAGATAGTGGCGATCATCGCAACAGATGGTCTCAAGCTCTAATAATGATAAATGAATAAGTGGCAGAATGAGTTTCTTTAACGGTCTCATTGATTCAATTTGATTAATGGTTTTCTATACTCTTTGTGTTTTTGTACCCGGTGGTAATCACTATCCTATTTTGTCCATTAAAGCATTTCCCTTGTTTACATCAGTTGTGTGCACGCTTGTGGCACTTAATTTTTGACACATAAACCATGAAATCCCATGTAAAAGTAATTCTGACGAATTTCCGTATAATTTCGTCAAAATACAATTGATCTTACGTCCATAATAATACGATTTCGTAAATACGAATAAAAGAACATGAATTGATGATGAAGATGATGCGTAGACTGGAGAAGTAACATCTCGTTGAGTTATAAATCATATTTGATTATGACTTCTGTGCGAGGTAACTGTTTCGGTAATTTTAAATTGAAGCTTTCGAATTGAATTTATGTAGATACTGTCTGTCTTTTGAATGTATGTATTTTGTATAACTTGAAAACTAAATTCAATTCAATTAATAAAATATTCCAAATATTTCTTTTAATCGTGATAAGAAATTGTTTTCTATATTACTCTCATATTATTCGTAATTCTTGTGAAACTATATTTTTTGTAATAAAAATATGTATATTTATTCAAAATTATATTATATAATTTGCAAATTTAATTGAACATAAAATATTTTTATAGCCATTGATACAAGGAAGTAAAAGTTCTAAATAATTGTCAGTATCCACGCGATTGTTAAAGTTAGGCATAGCAGGTAGTTGACTGTTATCCGATTTTAATTTGCAACTGGGTGCCACCTACAAGTCACCGTGCGCACGTCATTAGGTATAAACCACGTTATTTTCACACCGATAACTATCTGCGGCCAACCGATGCACGATGTGTCGAAATGGAACAACCGCGATATATCGCGATGCATTCACAAACTGGCATCTAGATAACTCGGTGAAAAAATGTATTTGCGCAAATCGATACAACTTGCAAAAATTCCCTCTTATGTGCGACTTGATGAACATATTCGTAGAGTCATGCAGAAATTGATGTAATTTTACAATGATCAATCGGCTAACGAATCAATCATGGCACACGTCAAAACGCTTCCCTATCTCTGCGGCTGCCCATGATGGTGAAGAATTTACACATGCCAACAACAAATATACCATACATCCATAAATAAATGTTGTAGCCGTAAAGCTCATGTCATGGTCTGCTATTTATATGTTATGGGTATTTAAGCATTGCAAATAAATAACAGTTTCGGTTTTGTTAAAGATTAATGTTGAACGATTATTATGACATTACTTATATCAACGTTGCTCTCTTCTCAACATATGTACTTTATTGCTAAGCAAAACTTCCGTTGCTTTTTGACAAAAACATTTAACGGCTGTATTATTGTATTTGATATGTTCTTTAGGCGTTAATAATTTATCTTGCCTTCTGGTTTTGTATCTTTATATAATCAAACATTATATTTATAATTATTTTTTACATTATTTGTCGAAATTTCTTAAATGTTTCTGAAAATTATACAGCTGGTAGCATATACATTAGAAAATTTGAAAGCAGAGATAAGTAAATCGCAATTGTTTAATAAGATGAAGTAGTGAGATACTGACAGAAGTTGAAACGTCGCGTAACAAACGACGGCGAGTATACCAAAACGTAAGAGGAAATGAATGAGAATGGAGCAAACAGGATGGCGTAGAGAGAACAGAATGAGTAGCGTGGAATTCGAGGGTGAAAGTGGGCTAGAATTCAGGGTAAGGGGTAGTTCGGCTAATGCGTGATGATTAAACTAACGGGTGCTACCAATCACCCTGCCACGAAAACCCTCTGATCTTCTCTGCTGTACATTCAAACTCCGCCTCTGCTCATCTTTCGAATATTCATTTCCTTTTGTTTCTATTTCTTTTTTGTCGCGATTCTTAATATGCTTCTCACGAAAATTAAGTCAATTATTATTAAGCGTTAACGTAATTGATATCTAATAAATTCTTTATACAATTAATTATGAATATTAACATATGTGTATATAGTTTTATAATATTATTTTAATTATTATGCATCAAACAAAAACTGGTAAAGAAGATTTGATTGCAACTGTTTTCAAATTTATTCTACGTCAAATATTTATAATTGTTGCACTAAACTTCGAAAGTAATAGAAAAAAAAAGTATGAGATTAAAAAAATACACAATTTTCTCTTAGCGTCTCAATTTCTGCATCAATATCTTACAAATTTATAGTTACTTATATTTATCGGAGTGGCATAAAAGATATCAGAGGAATTATGTTCTTCGAGTGAGAGAGTATAAAAGTCAAAGCAAGAACAATGATAGATGTGACAAGTTAAGAATGCTCCGCAAGTTTGTGATAAAATTTTTAGATAGATTTACATTACATATTTTTTGTACATAATTACAAATACTGAAAAGCATATACAGAGTAGATACAAAATATATTTTACGTACTGTTTCTTCGAAAAGCTTTATTCTATGATAGCCTATAATTTTCAATAAGATGCTTTAATAAGATAAAAAAATAGCAGCATTATAATATGTAAAAAGTTTTATGTAATATATATATATATATATATACAGAATGAATTGCACAATTTATTATAAGTAAATATTGGTGTATTTTTGTTGACATTACTCTTAAAATATTTAAAAAAAAATGATAACACTTAAAGATTAGGTTATCTAACTTTTTTTAAATTAAATTGAGATCTTAAATTTTTCTTAGATGTTTAAAAAATATTTGTAATCTTTTTTACGAGATTCTTTATACTTTATATTTATATCGCTGTACTTTTAACGTCAAAGAGGAACTACTGTTTTTTCTTTTTAGTTATAGCGTATTCTATGTGAGGATTACAAACGTTCGTAGAACGAAGCTCTATGAAGGGAGAATACGTCAGAGGAAGATGGGAACCGGAGGTAGAAAAAGATGAGGAAAGAAAGCGTCATCTGTGGTGGTTCCCAATCCTTTTTCGGCCGTAGTCTCCGCGAGCAGGAAAGAAAAATGGTCCTCCTGGATTTTCGACCAGTTAGACTCTATCCCCTCTTACGTTTACCTCTGTTCAACCAGTTTCCATCGTAAATACTTTGTTATGTCCATAGTTTTACAATATTCCAGAAACATTATAAACTTATGAAATTTTCAAAAAATTCCTTACTTTATTATTTTTTCTATTATAATTTTTTTCTTTTGCACAAAATTATAACACTCAAAATCTTGAAACTTTTTATTTCGTATCTAACAATCCAGTTATTAACAGTTTATGAAATTGTTGCAACATCTTTCTAAATATTTTTAATAAATGACGACGTTACTTTTGTTATCATTTTTAACATAAAATAAAAAGAAGTTTAATATATTTGTAATTAACTAATTAGAATTTTGAAATATATTTATAATTCTTGATATTTATTTATGAAAAAAAAAATCTATGCAAAATGATGTATCAAAAACAAAAAAATTAATAAATATATTCGCTAAATATATAATGCAAAATATCTGTGAAAATATTCGGAAAAAATACAATTGTGATGATTGAAGTTACAATGTGCATTTGCAGGAATTATTCTCGTTCGCGTCGAAATTTACAAAGTAGCGTATCCGCCACGTCGCGTCGCGTCGCAGCGTTTTCGTGGTAGTTACAGCAATGATGGGGAAAGAGCGAAGTAAAGCCAGCGAGTTCCCCGGCGTTGTTCGCTCGCGTCCCAGCGCGTAACAAAAGCGTGATAAATCGAGTACATTAATTCGCATTTTACCTTTGTTTGCGTTATGGAATACAATATTAAATGGAATGGGCGCACAATAGATAATACTGGGCGCCATCATTTACGTTGGAGCGCCAAGCGGACAAGAGCGAGACGTTGCTTAAGTTGTCCAGGGGGTTGCCTGGAATTTTGCTCTAGCAATTGCTTGTTTGTTTTACCGAGGTTGAAATTTCTTTGTTTTTGCTTGGCGAGCAATCATTGAAAATAGCACGCAATGGCGATTCAATATTTGATTACGTGTTATTTTAGTTTAAAAATATCTTTTCTTTTGATATTTTTGTGATTTTGGATTGCATAGATACAATAATAAAATGATAGAGAAATATGGTATATGAACTTTTATTATACAAAGTTAAAACAGTTTTACTATATTTCTATAATATTATTGTTACGCAAAATGCAACTATAACAAATTATATAAAAGAAAATTTTTATTTTATTTATCAATCGGTTGCCGATTTCTACTCTCTGGTGGATGACACTCCGCTTTGAGTCTGCCACCGAAACTTAAGGTCGGTGGAACTCGGTAGCTGCAGATGGTGTTGGCAGGCTTGGGTGACGCATGGATTCGATTTCTGGGAGCTCGTGATTCCGCTCGGTTAGCTCCCGCGTCACTCCCAGCAAACCCCATTACCCGATCCCTCGCCTCTGCCATACCGCCATTTCTATCCCGTTCAGTGTCGTGGAATCTAGCTTCCTACGCAGCCTAGCACAGTATTCGCATCCATCTGATGTACATACGAATTATGTTATTGCCACATATATGGACAGACAGTAGTAGAAAAGAAAAGTTTGAAGAATGATATAATAATACTGTTTTAACTATCTATTTATGTTTTTTGTTATTTGGACTTGATTTAACTAAAATGCAGATTATTGTCCCATTTATAAAAATTTTTATAAAAATTTTTTAATAATTTAATATATGTATATACATATAAATCACGAATATGTCTGTATTGCTGCAGATATATTTGCGTATATTTTATAACCTTAGAGTTATACGCGATGTAAATTAGAAGTCAAATTTTATTAGGTATAGAATTTTTAGATAAAATTAAAGAAATTCTAAAAGTTTGATTTTTTTAAATGAAGTATACAGTGCGTAGCGGAAGTAATTGCAAACGACACGACTCATTATATGCATGAATAAACTCAACTTTCGAGACCAATCGATTATCTGCCCTCTCCCCGCAATGCTTGTCGTTCAGTATCCTCCACCACTTCCTGCCACCCTACCGATATTCATTACTCCCAGCAATGGTGAAGTAATTTAATTTGTTGCAGGATTTGTGGAATGTTAATGAAAACAGGACAGGCATCCCTATACCAATTTCTGATTAAACTTTGGAACGAACTGAACATTGAAGGCTATAGCAAAATAGTTCGCAATTTTTAATAGGCAATCCTTTTTTTTTTTATAAAATTGTATCATATGATTAACAGATAACATTATTGTTTTTTAAGTAATGTTATTATAGAATTGATATAATTATCTTTGTAACTAATATAATTATATTGATATTTAAAATTACAGGATTAATTTAGATAAAATAAAAATCTATCATAAATAACAAGAACTTTACCGTTTACGAAAAGTATTGTCTTGTAGAATTATCTTAAATATTTAATATAATAATATAATAATAATCTTATTATGTGTACTGTTAACATTAAAAAGATAAGAATACGATAATATTGATATCACATATCAGTTACACCACAAGCTCGGCTAAGCAGCTGATTTGAAGCCGTACCTGAATATGAAAATAAATAATATTTAATTAAAAAACATATGTAAGAATATCGATAAATGTTAAAATATAATCTATATCCATAAAAATATTAATCTGTCATTTATTGATATTATTTTGATAATGAATTTGAGAGATAAATTTAACGTTTATCATTGCTGGACCAAAGATTGCAAATACTACATAGTTTGCATGTCGATGTCTGGTCGCATGTATGGGCCAGTCGTGAGTGGAGAACAACGTAGCTCGACGTCCGGTAGTTCAGGAGGGTAGAACAGGGATGAGGGTACTCGCTCAACCTAGTAATGGAATACCTTCGCGAAGGAACGCAATCACGCTGATGTTTCGGAACCCCAAGGTTGCCACGAGGGATTTCTGCGTTCATGAACAGATCAGGCCTGCGCGCCTTCCTTCTTCCTTTTTTGCTGGTTTCTCTAATTCTTAATACTGCTCTTTCTTTGTCCAACTTTGTTCGATAAATGAAATATCACGAATAACATCGTTTTTCTTTTTATATAAATGTACATATTATTTTGAGTAATTTTGGAAACTTGCAATTTTTCCAAATGTTTTATAATAAAATACGTATATATACATTCGTGTATACACCATTTTTCTGTGAAAAATTTTCTCATAAAATTATAATGTAATAGTATTCTCTATACAACACCAGTCTATTTTGGACAAATTTTGTATTTTCATGAATATGAATCATCAAGTTGTCCAGAACTGTTTCTTGTCGACTTATTCTTAGCATTTTTCTTCTTACGTTGAGCAACACATAACCCATCTTATCCCCAAGATACTACTACACGCGAGGCGCGAAATCTTCCTTACTAAGACTCCGTCAAAGTTATGAATTCTTTCGAAAATCTTGGTGGTGATCCTTCGAAGTTGCGCGCTCGACAGGGATCAAAGAACTTGGCGTGGCAATGTCTGAGGGATGGAAAGGGGGTGGATCAAGTCGCCTTAGGATGAAGCTTCGGGCATCTTCAACGGAAGAGCTGGACGAGAACGAAGACAACGAAGATGAAAAACGAAAGAGCGAAAGAGGAAAGAAGAACGAAGACGCGAGTATAAGATGAGGGTTTTTGGTGAGAGGGACACTGGAGGGAGGCAGGGGGGGGGGATCAGTGGAAAGGGATGAGAGAATCGTGGAGTTTGAGACGACGTTGAGGAAGGAAAGGGGAAGACGCAAGCACAACGCGGAATACAAAGCAGCGGCCGAAGAACTATCGGGTGAGAGGAGGGAAGAGTGGAAGAGGAACGAGAAGGTGGAGAGGGTGCACAGAGAGCCCAGAACGCCTTCCCAAAGACCAGACCTCCTGCTGTCTATTCAAACCGCATGTGATTTACCGCCGTGGATAATCTGTAAATATATTTATTTTGATTTTGTACACAACATGATTTTATTTTGTCGTCTTGCATGTTGTACACTCTTTTTTCTTCATTCAAATCTACTTCGGGAAAAAGAAAGAGTGAGTACATAGCTCTTGCTTTTGTTTTCTTTACAAAAAATTATTCTATCCTTTTTCGCGTATTTAAGTTACAAGAGATAATAAATTAATATATCATTAACTATACTTTATATTCTATTAATGTGAAATAAAAAATATGTAGATGCTTTAAAATCGTGAATTTAATTTTCGGGATTTCAAATATATATAATAATAGTCAATTTTTAATAACTTTTGCGTTTAAAATTAAATATATATGTATATATTTGCATTAAATTTTATACAGAATAAAAATAAAAAAATAATTTGTCGCTTGTCTTTTTATTATTTACTATTTATATATATTGTCATTGAGGTACATGCGAGGTACATGTTTTGTTGTTTATTGTTTCTCTTTATTTCATTTCACATTTGTCTGCCGAACGGTTAATGTCTTGGCTAATTACATTCTTTTAAAATTTCCACGTAAGTGAACTAAAATTTAATATCAATTACTATTACAATAATTGCTTATTAGTTTATTCATAATTGTGCCTACACAGTAAACTGAGTAGTGTAATGGAGCTAGTACGAATATGATAACAGTCTTATCTTGATAATCATGTAAGTTAATTCATTATATGTTTTATTCAAAATTTTATATTATATTATATTTTCAAAATTTTTCCTTTAAAAATTTTGAAAATATATTTTAGTAAATTCTTTTTAAAGTAAAAACTTTTTAAAAACTTTTTAAAACTTAGTAAAAACTTTTTAGTAAATTCTTGTCAATTGATGACAAGATTTGACTTGAATTAGGATATTACCATCATGTTATTTCGTACTTTATTTTTACATGTTTGACTTTTATATTTAATTTATTTTTTCTTGTACTGAAGAGGATCCGAATGAGGGTCGAAATGTATACGTTTTTATTGTTTACTCTATTGAATAAAATTTTAAATACAAGAATACACACTGACAACTAGTGTCGGCTTACATTGGCATTTTACATCGTTTTTTCGTTTGGATTTATTCATATGAGCCTTGTAATTATTTTATTTTTAAAAAATAAAAAAAAATCGCGTTTTATCATTATTTTAAATATTTTCCAAACTTGGAAAATGCTCAACCATTCATGGAAGTTTATTTCTTTTTATTTAAACACAAATTGTTTTATATACAAATGGATAACACCTAAAACCATTGCGGTATACTGTCCATAAACTGATCCTCGATCATAGGCGCTAATCAAAGGAACGCCAGATTTATCGTCCGCCATTCCACATTTGCGCGGACGCTGTGCACCCGTAGTTCCCGCAAGGACGGTTTGACGAAGGAGATGCGAGAGAAGGTCGAATCGAGGGCAAGGGGATGAACAGAGACGGTTCGTGCGACAGCCATGAGGGAGCAGAGAACAGGGAGACGGGAAACACAAGCGGAGGGAACGAAGAGAGGAACGAAGGCCGCCATGATATCAGTCTTGCTTGCGCCGACAGTTCGTCATTTGTCACTGTCGCGGCCATTAATAACTCCGCCATTCTGTCACTGTGGATAATACGAGTAGGTCTCCGCACTTGGGCTGTTGTAACTGTTGGATCTGGGTAGGGGTGGTGTTCCGTTCAATTCAGTTCAGTTTAAGGGGTCGCTACGACGGATTGGAAGGGCATGCTATTTAAGGGGATGTCACTCATATCGGACCATCATGGCGTGCAAGTCTCCGTGTCCAACTTGGCCGACATCGTTGATGCGAATGATGTTCCGTATCCTCTCGGTTGAAGTGTGGATTTCGTTCCCTCTTTTTCGGGGTATCCTTTCGGACCTTTATATCCACTGAGATCAGGATACGCATTAGATCCGAGTCTCTTGTACATAGGATTTTATGCGAGTTATAGGCTGAAATTTCCGCAGTGCGGCACCTCTTGAAAAAGAAAAAAAAAATTACGAGAACTACATCACACTTGCACGCCAAACTGTCTCGCTAGAGTTTTTATTGTGTCCGAATTGCGAAAGGTGCGGAGAATTATTGTGAAAGCACCAACGTGTGGGCGTTAACGCCAGAGAGCTCGTGTGGTACAGACGAGAAGGGTTGGGGATGGTTCTGCAGCTTGTTGGTATTATATAAGCGTGCTCGACGAGCGGCCATTTCAAAAATGAAAAAAAATAACGAAAAAAAGGTTACGTCCTGGGGTCTTCCATGATGCCCGCTGCCGACACGGCTTTTTAATTAGAGCCGGCAGCGCACCAACACCTGACATTGTGCAACACCAACTCCTTTATCAAAGTATCATTCCCGTTTCGTCGAATTTCAGCAAGAATGGTATACGCACAGGCCGATAAAAACAGAAAAAAAAAACATTTTATCGGTAACAACTTTCGACCGAACATTAATCGTTCTAGCGTTTCACGGATGAAAGGTAAAATAATCATTTGACTAGTCCATTTTCCTGATGAAAACAATTTTTTTTTCAATCAGAATTTCCTACTTTTGTGCGAAATAATTGTATTTTCCTTCTTTAAATGAAGATTATTTTAAAATTTGTTACGCTTGGACTTATAATTATTACTATACCTATGTAATGTATAAGAGAGAATATAGAATTTGTACAAAATATTGTCTTTCAGATAGTGTTTTAATGTGAGTTTAATGAAATTAAAATAAAGAGAAATTAAAACGGAAAGAAATTACGTTATCAAATACTTGACTCTGTTCCGCTTGTTGTATATGAGAGCATCGGTTTGATTTATCATGGTTTGCGATTTTCTTAAAATTTTCACTGCTCTTCCGAGGGTGGTTTCGCGAATGAAAGACGGTGGTGGTAGTATAGGATTGGTTCATCGGGGCGTATAGCGCGCGGGGAACCCCCCGTCGATTCAACGTTCGTCCGCGACGCGGAAGCGAAGGGAAATAAATTACACAGCGGCGTCCAGCGGCTACGTCTATTCGCTTCACCCTCCCGAGGCCTCTCTCCCCGAGGCAAGACTCTCCCCGTGCCGCTTTCCCTTCATCCTTCTTCACGGTTCATCCAAGCTCCCTCCGTGACACTCACCCACCCGCGGATCGTTCCTCATCCCACTTTCACCTCCAATCTCCCACTCTAGAACGCGAGTTCGACCAGGCAATCCGACCGTTATTAATGCTCTTCAATTTTCAGACTTTACCGTTATCCTCCTGTAGAAACAAACGCACGAGCAAATAATATAATTAGGACCCCATCTTCATCAATCCGATGCTGAATTATATTGTGGCTGTTTTACCTTTTTCAAATGTGGTACGTGACACGTTTTCAATTTCAATAAAAGTTACTAGTGGCACATATGCGATTAATAATCGATTCACTGACTATTTGTTGGTATTTTCCCGTTTATCAATTTGTATTTTATCGGGGTTGACAGTCATTATTAACATCTTTTAACTTACCATTACTTTGTATTATAATATAGTAAAAACAAGTAAAAGGGAATAAGTCAAAAATTTTTTTAAAAAAAGAATGCATTAAATTATATATTATATTATCTATTCTACTCCATCTCTGTGTGGCGTATATAATGTAATATACTTTTATCAATTTTTAACCTAGATAACTTGTTATATCTATGTATTTAAAGTTAATTTGTTCATTTATCGTTATTTTTCATGATGGTAAACGTAATAATAATCGATCATTTTCGATGTCTCGGTTGATTTGCGGTATCCGCTATTTTTCAGTGGATCGAGCACTTTTCTTATTATCTTTGTAAAATATTAACTATCAAATATTTGCAGTGTCATTTCTCGGACTTATTGCAAATGCAGCTTCTACTTTCGGCCGGGTTACAACAGTATCATTAAGATCTCATTATTCAAATTCGACCCTTGCATATTTAATGACGTACTGTACCCCCTTTGTACCGCGCATATAACTACTATATAAGAAGTGCTACTGAGATAAAGCATAATATTGCGATTCCTGGCAACGTAATGATGATGACCGGTTTGCTCCTGCGTGGATAGGTAGGTAAGGCCGGATACATAATATGCCGGATACATAATGTGAAAAGAGCCCATTTTGTTCATGCCCAAAGCAGGCGCAAGTAAAACAACTGGTTACTAAATTTCAGTTATCAAATCTAAAGAGGCGGCAGGATATAAGAATATTACAAATGGAATTGTTTCGTGATCTCAAACAATTGGCACGTGCATTAAAGAAGTGGATGGTATAAATAACGAGATATATTTATTTAGAACTACCACAGAAGACCCTAACATAAAGTTAAATGCTACTCAGACGCGTATAAGATTGCTGAGTGTCTTCTAAAAAGTTCTTATCTTTGTGCCAACTATATATGTCTCTAGTTAAAAGTTTGTGATGATATTTTAGGACATCTTAATTACTTTTCTTTAGTAGTAGAGCTCATCACAGAAAATAATTAATAGTCTTCTTCCTACTTTAAAATAAAATGTTCTCAGCGTCAGTACGACCGTGGGAGACAATCATTAGTAAAATATTAATTTTATTTATTAATTACATTGAAGCGTACGTATGTGGATTTTCTGTATAATAATTGATATCATGTTAATGGCTAGAGGACAATTGTGGATCAGTCTATTTATTATTTTATCACATACATAAAATAAAAAAATTAATGTTTTTAAATAAACACGTAGTGGTATATTTATTAAAGTAATGAAAAATAAAAAAAATGACCAATCCATCGATTTGACGTCTTTACTCTTAAGCTTTAATTATGACGCAAAGGGATAGACAAGCATAAATCGAATCGGCTGAAGAGAGAGAGAGAGAGAGAGGGAGAGAGAGGGAGAGAGAGCAGTGGAAAAACAGAGGCATTCCTTTGCTGTAGTGACGATCTGTCAAATGTCACGCATTGGTTTTTCTCAACAGCTCGCGTTCGGGTTCACGTCGCTACGAATGTGCTGTTTTCGAGCCAGCTGCCGCAACTTTCTTCATCCAACCTTTATCTTCCGTTCTAGGCAGCTGTAATGGAGCTTTATACGGAATCCTACGAACTTTGACGAGGATCGACAGACTCAAAAGCAAACGCGTTAGAATCTGTCACGTCGCTTCAATCTTTATGGCGTATCTGTAACCAACCGTTATTTTTCAAAAGCGTCATCCGGCATGATAGTTTTGATACGCTTATAAGATTTACTCACATAATATGAAGACGATTCAACGTAAACATGTCGGTGCATAATATAAAACAGTTATGATTATTCAGTTAAAAAATAAAATTATTTTATAGATATGATGATATTTATGTAATAGTTGAATTTTTCATCATAATTATAATAAAATATTTTTATCAAATACATATATTTTAGTTTATTTTTTCAAAGAATAAAAATTATACAATATGTCTATTTTCAAAAACCAATAATCATAAAATTGACAATGTTATAGGCCTACTACATGTTTCGGCTTTTTATTAAACCTTTTTCAGATACAAAAAAATTATTACGCAAAAAATTATAACTATAAAGTCAATGATTTTTAAGAAAAAACGGATAAATGTTAAAACAGAAATGGAAATTGCTCGTCAAGCGATTGGTTGACCGAATCCGAAAATTTCTTGTTGTTTTAGTGAGAAAATATAAAGAAAATAAAATTATGTTATATATTAATGATATAGAAAACAAGTAATAAGACACCTCTCTGGTAAAAAAGAACTCATCTCAGAGTCCAAAAAAATTGAAAAAATCATGTCAATAATGAAATATTCGTCAATAGTTAGATATTTAAATTGTGATTTGAAGTCAAGAAAGTAAAAGAAATATCAAAAGAAGAAAGTAAAAGAATAATATCACGTAAGTGTAAGTAGAATAAGTTTAAGTAGAGTAAGTGTGCATAACGTCCGATATATAAAATTGAAGTAAATTATCAAGTATGCTAATGATTAAATACGTTTAACTGTCCCGACGAACAAAACTATAATAATAATGGTCTTGGTAATGCAAAGTCAAACCTTGTTTATAATCGGAAAAATGTAATAATTTTTTGCGTAATAATTTTTTTTATCTGAAGAGGGCTTAATAAGAAACCGAAACATGTAGTAGGTCTATAATATTGTCAATTGTATGATTATTGGTTTTTTAAAATAGACATATTATATCATTTTATTGTAACAGAAAACGTTTGAAGAAAATATAATTATAAAAGAGAGAGAGAAAAGGATAATAAAATAATGATAATAATATAATAATAATAAAAGTGATAATAATAGCAATAAAAATGGCAAAAATTAATATACTTTTTTTTATATTTTATCTTTATATCTGACTGTCAACTATTTATTGTCACGCTATATTTTATATTTATCAATATAAAATATAGCGTGTAGAAATAGACTAACCAACTTTAACTTTGCTCTTTTCATCTATGATAAATAGCAATATTCTCTTGTCGCTATGGGAAGATTAATCTGCAATGACGACTGGAGCGGCGTTTGTAAATGTTTGTATTTGTCACAAGAATGCTTTGAGAACCTTTCACGCTTGTGTAGCCAATAAGGTCATGTTCCACCAAGCGAACAATAAAAGTAGCAAAGATTTGTTCCAGAAGAAGACAAATGTGTGTTTTTATACATATAATCATTTACTAAATCATCGTAATCAAAAATAGATTAGTATTTTTTGTAACTAGATAGTTAAATAAACTTTTAATTCTAGCCCTTTACATTTTACATTTAACATATAGGATAGATTTTTAAGCGAATCTTTATTTGTCTGTAAAAATTAGAATACAAATATCTTCGCGGTTTAAATTGGCTTAGCTTTACTGTATGTATACAAAAATATTACATAAGTAGAATATTTGTCATTAGTTGCTACTACCGTGCCATTGTTTCATGACATTCAGAGTTATCTGACAAATGACGTGTTTAAAAAACATCTCCTGTACCCGCGAACATTTTAGACGCTCTTTTGGGGTTGTGTTTGCTGCGCACAAGAGTGTTTGGAAGCAGCCGCCTGTGCGACGAGTTTGCATAGGGGACACGGGGGCGAAATCGAGGGGTGCTCTGCTGCCAACACAGGACAGAACCGTATGAGAGCGGAATACGTAATACGGGGAATATTCGGAGCTCTGGTTCGTGGAAGAGGGATCCGTGGGGCCACGGGGGGCAGATAGTGGGTGGAGGTGCTGAATGTGGGCTGCGGGGGCAGCCGAGAACTCCCACGGGGGGAAGGACTGGAGAGGGTAACGAGCCGCGGCAATTAATATCGCCGGGTTTCCACAATGCGCTTGCAAATGAAAGGCCTTTGTGACGTATGATTGCGTTACCGAGTGAATAGTTGAGTAATGGCGGTCGGTGCTGCCACCACCCGAATCGCGCGAACGATGCAAAAGCTCAGTCTCACTGCCAGCCGATAGTCAGACTATCCTCCCTCACGAGTTCCGTCATGAGAGTAATTTTAGCCAAAGCCATTCGCATAATTAATTACATTTCCGAAGATTTGATAAAATACTACGTTTTTTGCAACAAATAGTCATTAAAAGAGAAAGTATTTATTATTATTATGTCTATTCCTTTTATATATAAATAAAAGAAAGATATATTGTTATGTATCTGTAAGTTTTCCAATTTTCTGTATCTTGTATGGTATTTTATTGAGAGATACGAGTCTGGGAAAAGAGAACTATTATGTAAATATATATGGATATACCTACATATATATTGTATATTAAATGGTTTAATAATATTATGCGCAATCAGTTTTGGATTACTGTAGATATATCATAAATCTTGTGTTTCTAGTTAGGATTATATTTAAGCTGTCGTTCAATACTTCCCAAATTTACTGATCGAGTGAAAAGTCAGAACCGTAAAAGCGATGTGTAATTCCGATCAGTGCTCGTTGTCCAATCATACGTTCGGCAAACGTGTCAGATGGATGACGGGAATCCGCTGCAACGCAAGCTTATAATTTATCGGATCAAAAAAGGTAGGTGTAAAACGTATGGATTTTGCATCAGACAACAAATAAATATAGGGATTTGTTGGTGACTCGTTGGCTAACAGATTTGTCGTATAACGTGTAAGATTGCACGGTGAGGCAAACATTTTTATAACAATATAACGTATAAAAGAATTTTATCATTGTCGAGATTTTAACTGAAGACATGACTATGGATGAATATAAATAAAGCACACTCCATTGATCTTGACAGATCAACCTGGTTAAGTGAATAAACGATTTATCATGTACTTTGACAGTAATGCGGTAATGAATTAATTTTTTATCGATGTATATCTTGTTATTTAACTTTGTGTTACGACGCGACGTACGACTACGCGATAACAGTAGAGATAACATATGTATTACTTTCGAATAATATACGTTCCCTCGCGCTTATTCATCGAAAGCTCTAACTACAACGATCCAAAGAATCACAAATAAGTGTACGGATGTTATTTTCAAAAAATCGACTATGAATAAATAATCTGGACCGAGAGTTCCCTGTTCTCCACGGTAGCGACGACGATGGCTGGATGAAAAGCGAGGCCCACCGACTATGAGTAATATTGCGGGGCTTTTCCACCCCTGGGAGCGCGAGCCTGAACGTGGGGTGGCTCACAGGGGTGGAAGCCGGCGGGGGTTGGAAACGAGAGAGAGCCGCGAGGGGGTGCAACGGAGGGAGGAGCACCGATCCATCAGCGTCCCTCCACCCTCGCCTTTCCGCCACTCTCATTTTTCTCCACGGTCCGCGCTCCATCATTCCGCGTCACATCCGCCCTCTTTCGTCCCCCTTTCCTTCCTGCTTCCTCTCTGCCTCTGAAACGGAGCTACTTTACCCTCCTCGTTCCGTGAGCGCCGTCGGAGAGCAGGGCGCGCTGCTTTCCGACTCTGAAGACATCCCTGCCGGCGTGCGCTACTGATTGCTCTTTCCGAATTCATTACCGAGGCCCTTGTCAGAGGTTTGCCAGAGTTTAGGTACTAGACTACTACCGTCAGTATGCAGATCTAGGTGTGCTTGCGCGATCGAGATGTTTTAACGATGGTCAACCCGCGACATACGTATACGCTTAAAACAGAGATTAAAATTCATGCAAAATTATATTTCGGAAAGTTTAGGTGATATCGTATACATGTATATTTTTATAAAAGCACAGAATCTAAACTTCCTGAAAAATAATTATAAATCATAAAGATAGTCTCACGATAACGCGATAAATAAAAAAGTTCAAGTCGTAAGAATGTTGAAATTTCAATTGCTATATATCATTTTACATGTCGATGCCAGTGCTCAACCAAAACTTAATGCTTAAAAATCTTCTCAATTTAAATGAAGGAATTAAAGTATTTATCACAACACGCTTACGTCAGACTCTGTCTAATAAATGTATGACGCACACACAGTATAGGTACACTATACTAATGAATATTATAGTTAGTTATTATATACATATATAGATGTGTATGTATATACATATGCATACATATATATATATATGTACAATTCGTCCACTAGGCAGTAATTATAATACCATCACTCCTAAACGGCCCACGGTCGGATCCCGATGTCGAAGTACATTTATTTTCATTCGAGTTTAATTAGCTGTACGTGTGTATGTGTGCGTACATTGCGTGCTGTAATGGCGGGCAATTAAATTAATAAGAACAGGCATCCGTTAGTATATCCAAAATAATGTCCGCCATCTATCTTACTGTGCTACCGTCTTGGACCGTTTTGAAGTCGTATACATAACCGATTTTGTAAAATAATGTCCCTTACTTTAAAACGTATATCCTTTTCGCTCGTCCCCACTGACACGCGACTGATGCAAAAATGTTCCCCGGTTCCATTCGCGAACGCGAACGATTATACGCTCGCGGGCCGAGTTACAACAATCAGATGGGAAGAGAGGAGCCATTCAGATTCAAGGTACGATTTACCTGTTAATGGACGATCATCTTTTATACGTCACGGGGAATGTGTTTGGGAATGCATGTTGATGCGCAGTAATTCACTTTCGTACGTGTTAATATTGGCAGCTCGACGACGGAGAGAAATGCCCTAGACTAATGTACAAATAAATCTTGGCTGTTCTATTAAAGTGGTATACGCATTTAGCATTCGATCTTGCTACCGACAAATTCTATTATACGGCACAAATAGCATGCTCACTCGAGATGACAAACTAAGTAATATTAGAGACTTAAAAGAGCCACAAAAAGCCAACGTCTGCATGCTCTGCGGCGTCTTGTAATGCCTATATAATTACATGGCGTAATATAAGAACGAAAATGCTATAATATCCTATTTCATAACATAATATCAAATATTTTACTGCGTATACAATAAATCATAGGAGCGCATTAGCGAAATTCCTCGCGCGTAATGTCTCCTTTTTCAAGTTGTAGCCGCGGAAATCACGGCGAGTTAACATGGACGATGCGCCGCCATGGTAACGATCATCAACATTATCATCATTATCGCTCCTTCTCTTGTCCCATTTCGCTTCATCCCATCTGGTAGAAACATCACACGTTGTTCGCGGTCACGGCTACTACGAACGGTAAGAAATCGTCCAGTTCAAAAGTCTAATACTTTTTTATATTATTGGATCGAGATATTTACAAGAATTATTTGAAAATTAATAACTATTATACATATAATAAAATGTAAAGTGATATAATGTAATAATAAAATGAAAATAAACCGCATTTTTAGAACAAATTGAAACATTTTTACACAGAAATGTTTCTACCATTTAGAATATATACTTAAAAATGTGCAACTGTATTTTTCTTTATCTGTGAAATCCTTTATTAAATTTATAAAGCGTATGGTCAATAGAGAATCCGCTAAAATGGCTGACCTGGCAAAGTTATGGTTCCAAGCGCTGTAATCAAATGCACATTACTAGAATATCCTCTCCACGTCGCGTCGCGTGCCTATAACCTTCTCCATTTTATCCTAAGTTTCTGCAACGCAACTCGCATACACGTATTTCTTGAGTACCGCTTCTATATGTCTGTCTACGATATGATGTGAACTGGCGTCGTATACCAATAGGCAACAACGTGTCTGCAGTATACAAATTTTAGCATGCAAGTCAGCTATTACGATCATGTATATGTGAATTTGGTCAAGTTTTAAAAAATAAGATACGTATATGTATGTACATTACTAAAAGTATTTAAAAGAAATATCCATCAAATAATCCATTATTTGAAGACGTTCATTGCGAATAAAATTGTAAACGTTCTTATATGTATATGTAAATGATATTAAAGATAATTTAATAAATTGATTACACAATGCCGATATAATCAAAATGCTGAATATTTTCTTTCAAGCATCGGTTTCACATTCCGTATATCTACAATACGATGTGTTTCATCGAATTGGCGCCATATACCAATACACGATAACGTGTCTACAGTACATAAATTGTTGCACGCGAAGTAGCCATTATCATCGTGAACTTAGATCAGACATGAAGCGTCGAAAGAAACGTGATAAAATATTTTCATGAAAGAATAGAAAAGGTTACATGCTATAAAATTGTTGAATGTTCTAGATATATCGAGTGTGATCTTGCCGTGTGATATACAATATATATATATATATATATGTATACAGGGTCTAAATAGATTTAAAATTTTTTTAATATTTCTTATTTTTATAATATCGATTTGTTTTAGTAAGATTTCAGAGATTTTTAAAAGAACATGCATCGAGAGAGAAAATTACGCTATAGAGAACTTTTCAAAACTTTTCAGACTTTTTATTTCTAATTATAAATCTATATACATATTTATGTACTTCTATTATTAAATCTTTAGAATTGGTTTAATTAAAGAGAGAGAGCACAATTCAATATGTACTGCTGAATACGTAACATCGTTATCGAGAAGTATGTACATACATGTCGCATTTGGGACCAACGTTATAAACAACTTACAAAGGTTGAATTATAAGGGTTAAATAAAAATAAAACCGAACCTTGTTTTTTTTTTTTAAACTAAATCTGAAGAGACAGCGCCATGCGATTGCAAGGAAATTATTTCACGCAGGAAAAAATTCGACCAATCGGATGATTTCGCGATTAATTTCGCTATCTCCCTTGGAAATTACTCTGATGACGTGCTTCGTAACTTAGACTCATGGAGAGCATCTTTTTCTTCATACTGCTACTTAACAATGTGCAAGTATAATGAGAACTGTTATTAAGCTGGCTTGTAATATTTTCTACATATTTAATAAGCAATTTTATTATGCAGCGTACTGTAAAAGCATTTATAAGACTGCTTATCGACAATAACGTATCTTATCCATATTAGATTAATAATTATATTTATATGTAATATACAGTCTACATAAGGGCTTGATTAAAGATAAGATTAATTTCTAGCTCTCCCTTTCTCTTCTCCCTCTTTCTTTCTCTAAGTTTTTAGGAATAAGGTCACGCATTTCTTGCATATCTTCTTCGTTTAAATACTATCGGCTAACAACACAACGGCGTGCTCGAACAACAAATAACAGGTTAGCCATCGCGATATGAAATATGATTACTCCGGTTCGGCGTACGGATCGCATTGGTCAGCCGCGTTGGAGTTTTCAACATGTCGGTTTGTCAGGGCGTGCCGGTGTCCATGGATGGATCGGTAACACGTTCAGAATTTTCAACCGTGTCGCGCATCCAGCGACAGATAGAAACAGAGAGAGAGAGAGAGAGAGATTGAGAGAGAGAGAGAGAGAGTGGGGGAGGGAAGGAGGAAGAAAAGAGAGAGCGAGAAAGAGAGAAAAAGGCAGATAGAGGAACAGAGAGGGCGAACGTGAGAGGGTGCAAGATGAGGAGAGAGAGAGAGGGAGAGAGAGGGAGAGTAGAGAAGTGATACGAGCAGGCATCGTGCGCACAGCACACGGAGTGTACACACAGCACGAACTTGTTCGGGTTGGGATAGAATAGGATAGGTGGGGCCGTTATTAATCTGGTGTCGAGTTGAGCACAAAGTTATATAGGAGCTCAGGAAATGAAACACGAGAAACCTCCCTCTCCGCCTCCCGCGGCCTTTCCCCTCGTCACCCCTCTGTCCATGTCCACCTACTTCACCACTCTCCTATCTCTCCTCCTCTTTCCAACACTATCCGAGAAGAGAGAGTCTCCACGTTCCCCTTTCTGTCCCTGCAGTCCCTACGTCCAACTTTGAATGTATTACCGGACCGCCACTAACCCTCTCCATCCCTTCCAGTCTCCGGTCAGATGGAGATATAACGATCACCGGCACATGAGCCATGGGCCCGCGGAGACATGCATATTTATGTCGCCTGCCTGTATTCTAAGGCCGCCGGTGACACTCGGCTTGTCCTTCCTGAACTCTTCCGCCGCGCGCAAACAATGGTTATAGTTGTGCAACTGTCGCGGTCAATGTGCTCGAGACAAATCTAGAAGCAGTTGCTTTCGACCAAACATTAATATTCGATGAGTTATTAACTGTTATTACGCGCACAGAGAGTCTCTTTCGCGACAAATCTTTCCTATCGGGACTATAATGCCGGATACGTACATACGCAAAGAAGCTATCTTGAAATATAATGGCGGAATAATGATCGAGCGATCGCAGAGTACGGAAAAGCAAAAAGTTTATTACTCTTAATTAATTCACGACTTTACCCCTAATTGCGGATCGTAAAAGATTAACAGAGAGATCTCGTCCGAGGAAAGAATCATGAAATATGAATGCGCGTGGATTGTCACTTGGCTTTCAGGCGTTCTTTTGATACTCGACTATATATACATACGTATAGTAAAGCAATGAAATTAATCGGTTTTACACCGGCGTGGCGAGGAGGTTGGACTTGGAAATGTTGTTGGCAGTCGGGGCTTTCGACTGCGCGGACGGAGAAAAAGCGTGAGGGGTGTCCATGATTAAAATCGCATCAGACCGTCCTTGATGCACGAAATGTCCGCGTTACCGCGTCGTTGTGCCTCTTGAGTAGCCAGCCTGATCGGTGTACGTGCCCATCTATATACATATATATATATATATACCACATCACAAATACGTGAGCGTTATCTCCCATGCTTTCGTCCTCCCTGTCCGCCTTATTTCCAGTCGACTCCGTGCCAGCCGTCACAAAAACACGAAGCTTCGTTTGCCGCTGATGGGCTTATAATTGCGGAAACGTTGCTTGCCGCTATGGCCGCTACGGTGTGGTACCATGAGCGACTTGCGTGCCGTCTATTTTGTCTCTCCAGACTGGATTGTCATCTCCTCTTTTTATGGACACGTGTAATGTTAGCGAGACCGACGAAGCGCCTAATATCGATAAAGACTTTGGCCATTTCGAGTAATTCTCACGCTTCCGAGAAAAGCGCTTTTTAATGTCTGAACGATCGTCTGAAATTTAATGCATGGGGGTTAGTCGAGCAGCGATCGTGACTCCAGCAGTAGTCGATCGCGCTTTTTCCCAAGGGTGGCAAGAAAGGCGAAGGCGGGAGTGAAAGGCGCGTGTTCGGAGATCGAAAGAAGGAGAACGGGAAAGGAACAGAGTGAAGACAAATGCGAGGGCCATCAGAGCACCGAGCCATTTCTGCCTCATTGTGGACTCCATTTGCGACTCTTAGATTGTCGGTGAAATATCTCGCCGCGGTGATGGAAAAATCGCTAACGTAGGGAACTGGCAAAATAAAACTAGTGGCATTTCTCACTAGTAGGGACGGACTTCGAGTGCCTCCTATCCGGCACGGTAGAGAGAGTATCGTTGCAAAAACCGGAAAACGATAGAGTATCCCGGACTACAACTTAACCGAGGGAAGTCCGAACGAAACTTTGGAGATGATGATAACTTGATGTGTATTTGCTTTATACACGAGAAATGTTCCGCTATTTCCTGTTTTTACTTCTCATTTTACAAATGCAACTTTTTTCGTTAGCTTTAATTAATTTTCCACACACGTATTATTAATTGTTATTTACTTTATAATTGTTAATAAAGTTATAGTTGTATATGAAAAATAATATTTTCTCATGTGATATCAATTTTTGATTACTCCTATAAAATTCTGGATGAGAAATTATATTTTTATTAGATCGCATCTAATACGTATACAAATTATAAGCAATATTTTGTTTTAAAATGCGCGCTGTAAAGTTTCGAATACGAGAAAGAAGCTGAAGAAAGTACCGGTAATAGATGACAACGTAGAAAGAAGCAAGCGGCATCTCTACTAGCACGATATAAAGAGACTTTTTTCACCTGGTGATGGATCGCTCGTGGCCGAACTGGTGTAACAGAAAGAAGAGAGGAAGAAATCACGAGCGAACGAAGGTTCCCTATGGGGATGTGGTGGCGTCATTAGGCTGGTCCGAGCGAGCTAATGCACCATCCGTCGGATTTCGCCGGAGGCCTTTGGAAAAACCAAGTGAGGTCAGCATGTAAGTCCAGCATGAAGAACGATGAGCGCGTAAATGGCGTCTGTAAAAGTTGCCAGACTTAGAAATTTCTACGATTGCTCCATATTGAAAGAAATTCTTAATTCTCGAACGTACACACTTCTAAGATAAAAGGGACGCTTAGCTGTACATTAATAAACCACAACGCTATTAAATGTTTAATATGGATAAAGCAAACTTTAGCACGTGCTATATAAAAATGTTTCCAATTTTCTTGGTATAATATAATCTATTTTTATTCGTATACTTTTTGTGTACTTTTTGCACATAAAATAATATTAAATCCATGATAGAACTCGGGGGAAAAGGACATTCTTGCTGTGATAGAAGTACATTATCTATATAGCGAGATTTCAATGCATGGATGCTACGTTTTCCTTCGACAATAGGAAGCTAAGCAATAGCACGCGCTATTTGCGAAAAAGACAGCGAATAGAAAAGAAAGGAGGGAAAAGGTGATCGGGGTTGCGTAGGGGGTTAAATGCCGAAGGGATACGAGAAGGAAAGTGTAATCCCAAACGATCAGCGTGCGGCAGATTCGGCCTTAATGAGCTCCCGCAATGATAAATGACACCGTGGGCCGCGCCTCTCTCTTACCGCGTTTATCCACCAGTCAGAATAGGGTGTATCCATGTACGGGGTACAGGTCGGCGTACTACACGGTTCCTCTGCGCCTGTACCAACGTACGACGGCATCCATCCTACCAGCGAGCAGTTCCGATCTCTCGTTCCCGTTCCATCGCGCCGCGTGAAGCCTTCATCTCCGCCTACGATTCTTCAAACTCGGCCCTGAGTTTGACCATGAAGGAATTCAAAATGGCAACTTTAGGCTCAGTCAGACCTACACCTCGTATGAGTGACAACTATCCATCTCTCTTATAAACGTTTCAATTCGATGTTCTTCGCGCACCTCAGGCGATGAATTTACGCAGAAATTACGTTTAAATAAGCCTACAAGAAATGATGCTTTTTGTGATTTAAGACTTACTTTTAGAGAGAATCGTATTTTTTAGACTAAAAATAAACGTAAAATTTATTCTTAAACAAAAAATTGTATAATTATTTAATAATTATTACAATATATTTTGCAATACCCTTTCAAAATTGTTTTTATCAACGATTATTAATATATCAACGATGTATTATTTTTTAATTTCACATTATATCTATAATTTTATTTGAATATATTATTAAGGTAAGTTATGCAGTTAAATGGCAAATAAAAGAAAATATTTTTCCACATAAAGAATATTACGTTTACGTAGGCTTGTCATTCCTTGAATGCTATTTATCATGTGAGGCTCATCTTTTTTCTGAAGGTCGAAGCGCTTGTAACTATTAATAGTCCACTTCCAAACTGACAACGAGTGATCCATTTTCAAGACATTTCAATCTTCAGATGGGTCTTTGGTCAATCAAGAGACAAAGATAGGGATCAATTGTATTCACTCCTCCAAAATTACTCACTTTGAGGTTACGACTTCCCGAAAGAATACGAAACCCTCGTCAAATCCTACCTAGATGATTCAAAATCTGACGAAAGTCAGACAAGTGAGCAATTTTTCTGGTTTCTGAAAACCGTTTAAGATGTCAAAATTAAAAAGAGCAAATAATTTTAGACACATTGTCATAAATTGTACATCAATTTTATTCTATGATTTATTTGTCCGAAAAAATATTAATATAATTTATAGATTTATGGTAACCAAGTCGATTGTGTTTGTTTAACGACACATTAATTGTTTGTTAAAGTTTTGGTATACTATTTAGATCGTCATTACAACACTCTTCTTATTTTGCAGACAGCAGTCCGTGGATCAACCAGGCGCAGCTGCCGTCGACGACTAGCTGACAGGTGATTTCGTCTCGGTGAAAGAAGATGATTGCCTCATTACAGCAACTAACTATAAGCGGGTAATAATCCTACAACTTTGTTTTTTTTATTATTCGTTCAATAATTATATACAAGCAGTAAGTGAGTTGTCAAGTATATAAAACTGGAACGCTCGTTGAAGGTTGAAATTTTTTTACCGAGGAAAAAATTTTACATTGATTACAACTTCTCACACTTTATACGTTCTTATTATTTCTGCAGTCTTATTATGCAGTTTTCACGTTTTCATGTCTTATTCCCATTACTATTTATTGCCACGCTGGCAGCAGGATTTTGTACCAATGTCTAATTTTATGATAGAAAACAAAATTTTGTACTTATTCATCCTTAAATGTAGCATATTTGTGGATATATTATATAAAAAAATTGACAGATAAAAAAATGTGAATGTACCGAGAGAAGCGCCATCGTGAACGGTATGCCAATACGCGAGTCACGGTGACGATTCCTAGGACTTGCGATCGCATACGGTAGAAAAGGCGAGCGTAATTTCCGGCGCATCGTCTTCCACCGCAACAACGTACAAAGAGCGAGGAATCTTTTCGTTCCTGTGAATGCCGTGCATTAATCAAGCACCGCGGGCGCCTGACGTCTTAATCTGCTTAATCCTCGGTGGCCTACGCAACATCCTGCACGCCCACGATTCTATGTACGTACTAAACGCCAGGTACGTCCGCGATATGGCCTTTGTCAGGACGTAAGGTTCTTGTCGTGAGATCGGTTGTAACAACGTGCGCGGTAACGGGACTCCGCGGTGAATACAAAGTTGCATGGCAGATGAATAATCGGCGCGATATCGATATTCGCGTGGAATGGAATGACCGAGTATACGCGAGAGGAGAGTATTCATTGCTGCGGATGGAGAGGAACAGTTATCCCATGCGGATTCGAGAAGTGATTAAAAATATGCGTGCAAGCGCACTTTCTCGACTCCGCGATAATGAGTGTGAATGTCGCTCTGTCCGTAAGATTAATATGTTAAGTACAAATAAATCTTTTGTTCGACGTCATATATATTTATCTATGTCTGTAAGTGTGTTCGCCAAAAACTGGTTCGAAACACTGAAGTGCATGAAGGGTCGCTTACAATGAGGATAAGTAAATCCTAACAAATAAATAGATATCCCCGTTTTAAAGTTTTAGTGTAATTGTAAGCGTATTAACGAGCATGATTATAGATTCTTAATTAAAGGCTTCTTTAAGAGAATTGTCCGTGTAATGAAGATAATTCAATGATCGGTTAAATAAAAAAGAAAAAGAAAGGAAAGCCGCGAAAGATTGAACGGGGCCTAATCTTACACACGACCGACATCGTTTCGTGGGTGTCGTGCTTTCACTTCAAGGCAGTTTGACTGCAGGAGGCGATTGGTTCTCGCAGGGCTCCTCCCAGAAGCCATTAGGAGCCGAAACGGAGAAACAGCATTAATTTTAAAACCAATCCTGGAAGAGAAATCGGGCATTGGCCGCCATTCGTGCGAGTCCACAATGAGGAGAAAATCTTCCAAAAGAAGAGCTACCTTAATTGCTCGATCGTTTTATCCCTCACCTCCCGGAAACAAGCGATTCTCTTTGGTTAAGAAATTAGATCGACTCTAATTTTCGAATTTAGAGTATCTTACCGACTACAATATCGTTTAAATACATTTACGGAAGAAAAAAGGTACTTTTTGAAAAACAAAAATTTTACCTTCATTATAGAATCGGATAAAATCTCAAATTAAATTTCTCATCTCCACTGCAGAAGTTATATGATTATACAGAATTGTACACGTTTCACACCGTTACCCTATACGTACTACTTATCCAAAATATTACTACAATGTTTCCCTATTTTCTATCATATTTAAATATTATATCGATATTTATAATAATATATAACATTGCGATATAAAGGTATTTTACGCATCGATTTGTTAGCACCTGTGCATTCGGCTAGTTGCCACTTTAATAACCGGTAAGGTCGATCGTGAAATATTTAAGGAGCAACGAAGAAAATCGATGATAGAGGAAAAGGAAGCGTATAGTAGAGTACAAGAGAGATGAGGAGGGATAAGGAACAGAGACGTGGAATAAGAAGAGAGTAAGGTTTAGGTAGCTACTCTCGGGTTGAAACGGAGGGAGCCGCCTTGTGTTTGTGCTCTCGCCGGGGAGCACAAAGAGAAATGGCGAGGTATTTATCAGTGCTCACCCCCTCTATACCCTTTTGTCCCCTTTTCCATCGGCCCTCCGTTTCTCTCTACCGATCTTGCCGTCCTCGTCCATCTCTTCTACTATTACCTTACCTCCATTCTATATCCAAATCCATTCGCTCGGCTGCCAAACCCCTCTTTCCTCTCTTCCGTAAGCTCTCTGATGCCCTTTCGCGCACCACATATATGAGTACTCCATCTTCTCCTACAGAGGACTTTGACAGCTGTCTAATTCACGTTTCACATACGGTTACCTCGGTACGCGAATTTCCTCGTGTGTTTCCCATCCGCGGGCGGCTCTCGGACATTTCGATCTACCATGCGCAAGAAGTTGCTTACAAATTTTTTTTTTAAATAACAAACCTTCCGTACACGTTTTGATTAGATTTTATTATTGCGATAAAGAAATTATAAGATACAAAGTAGCTATTTTAATTTATTCATTCATTTGCTTTACATCTTCCTCTCCTTCGTTGGAAGAAATCCAAGATACTTATACTTTCGAGATATGTATAAGATTCGTAAAAAGAAATTATAATTTGTTTGTGACATATATTAATTTATCAGAATAGAAAATTGCGTTGTTATTACTAAATTAAAAAACCTGATTGTCAATAAGAGTCGTCAAAGATCACCGTCAGTTATACAATCTCTCTCTTGCTAGAAAAGATATTTCAGTTGTAATCATTTCCATAGGTGACCCAAGATGAATATAGTCACCCAAATCCATGGGGCGAGTCGAAGCAGTATGCCAATCAAAACGACGACGTGGGTAATATACCGTGAAATCTGTATTTGCTCTGTAAGAAATAGGACACTTTCAAATACTTGGTGAAGAGAAAAAATGTCCCCTGACTATATAGATTACATTCTGTTATTCGACATCGAGAATTTTGATTCGTCACAAGTTAGCAAATAAAAGGTGGAACAATGGGAGAAAAGAATTTACTTTTAAATCCCCCCCTTTTAAAAGGTGGTTCGCTAAATCGATTTCGCCGTTCTACTGTAATTTCTTATCCTTCCAGCATTGAAAGCGCTACCGGCTTTCTTATGGCGTTCGCCACCCTACTTCACTCGAAATTCTCTTTGACCCCTGCCTGGTCCGACCCTTAGCCCATGAGAGGTCTTATCGGTTTCGATTATTGTTTGTTATCAGCATTTAAACATTTGAACTTTGTTGTAAATGTTCCAGTATAAATTATGAGCCGTTAAGCTTTAGAAAGCACAAGATATTATCTTTTCATTGTAAGCTCTACAATTATTTAATACTGCATTACAGAATATCTTCATAAATTGTGTGTGTGCGCGGACGAGTTATTTTTAAGCATAAAACAATTTAATTTGTGCATGCGTGCAAGAAACAAAGATAAATTTAAGAACGTGATAAATGAAATCTCTACTAAATAATCTAAAAAAATTATAGCACATATATAAATATATATGAGGATATATAAAACATAACCTATAGTCAATCTTACCGTCGCAAAAATCCAAACAGAATTATAAAATCGCGTGTTTGCACGGCGCTTATTTGCAGTGATATTAGCGGGGCCATGCGCGAGTCAAAACATTACACAAAGTTTTTGGGAAGAGGCGGAGAAGACTAATAATCTCGAAATAATGTAAGCATAATAAATGGCCGGGCATTAGCGAAGCGCTCGGCAGCCGGCTCATATTTTCGGTGGCGCTGGGTTTGACGTAACATTACTCCAAAGTGCGTTACATATTACTACCATATATATGTATTTGTATTTTCGCTCGTGTAAGCTACGCAACATATTCTTCTAACAAGTCCCCCTAATATGTTATTACATTTTGTTTCCCGCTTTCTTCGATGGTTCTCACTAACGAATACTTTCAACCAATCAGAAATTAACAAGGTAAACATCTTTGCGATGTAAATAATACACGTACACACATATATACAGCTTGATCATATATTATATGAAAATAACTTTTATTAATAAAACTGTCAAAAATAAATTTAAGGATAATATTCAAGAATAGGTAAAGAAATAATAAGTAAATAAAATAATACATGTATCAATCTTTAATCTAATAACGATAGGTCAACTAAATGATTTGAGATGAATATTTAAAATATTTTGAATGAATTACTTATATATGTTTTTGTATAAAAATGTACTTATAAAAACTGCATTAATGTAGTGGCATTGAGTTAATTATTGCCAACGTACTTACGCACGTTTCAATGTAGCTTCTTGTGCACCCGTCACATACGGTTACCTTTAAAATTTACTTAATTGTCCATAATTAATGTGCCTGTAATTAGTTAATAATTATGTGCTCTTAACGAATTATACAAGCAGGAAATTATTTCTAGGTGCGCAAGTAATTATGTTAGGAATTTCTACACCTTAATTGATTCGCGGAACTGTAGGAGCGTTCAGGGTTTATATACCATATCGCGGAATCAAGCATTAAAAATTATTGCTTGAATTGATTACTTCCGGGTTGTTACGAAACACAGATTTTCTTTGCCGCGTCCTTTATATTCTCTCCTTGATATTACAATTTTTTTCATTTTATAAAAGGAGTCGAAAAAGAGGACCGTTTAATTTAAAAACGGCCATTTTTTAATACATTTTTTTCCTGCATATAATTTTTTCTACATGACTACAATTTGTCACTTTAATGCAAAATTTATCAATAATTAAATCTTGATATGATAAAAATGAGGATTTTCTGTCTTAGTTAATAACTTGAATTTTTATTCGAGCGTTTTATACGAAGAGAGTCACATACTGAATGTTCAAAGAAACAGAAAGGAGAAAAAGCAAAAAGGATAAGGCTCTCTCTGGTGAAGAGTCGCGTTTGCATTACGCACGCGACTTCTTCGGCACGGTCGGAACGGAGGGCAGCCGAAGGAAAATAAGGATAAGGAGAAGGTGAAAGAGGAAGGGAAGGGAAGGGAAGGGAAGGAAAGGGATGGGAAGAGGGAAGGGAAGGCAACGGGGCACGCAGTCAACGACTACAGAGACTATCCGAGGTGCTGGTTGACAGCAACAAATGCCTCGGTGCAGGCAAGACGGGGAGCTCGCGCCCGGGACGCCGGTTGCAGGACCGGCTTGAGATATTACCAGGCAGATGCGGTCGCGCGCTGATCAAAGAAACGCTCCTCACTGAGAGAGATTAAATGGATGCTGGTGCGCGCCGGCAACCACCGCACTGTGGCTACAAATAATAAGTCGGGGAAGAAGGAGACTGCGCGCACCCCGCTCGCGCGCGCGGCTCGGTCGGGCCTTAACTCGGACTTGATGCATTCCCATCTTGCGCGGAGCGTTGCTCCTGTTGCCGCGGCAACTCTGACTATGGTAACTCTCTCTCACCCACGTCACGTCATAACATCATTACGTTTGCGATTGGTCATGAACGAATGATTCCCGCATTATTCCAACGTCGCGCGCGACATGTTACGAGACAAGCCGCAATGCGTCTCGCCGAGATGCCGGATTTCAAAGGCGCGTGTAAGTCTCTCTCTCGCGAGTTCTTACTTATATTCTCGCGCGCGCGATACCTCATCTCCTTGGAGAGGAAGCTTAAGGTTATCGCGCGATACATAACGCGAATGCTTGTTCCTAGCCTAGTGCGACGCATGTAATCGTTCTTCATGTTAAACACATCGATTTGTCTGCTATTGAGTTTGTATTATTATTATTATTATATTCTCTCTTAGATATCTCTATCTTCGGATGTTTTCCAAAACGGAATGTTTGAGACGCGCGATTCCGATCGATTTTGCAAAAACGCCTGGGCTGGTAGCATATCGCTCCGTTATTAAATTGAAACGCGGATATATATATATATATATATACGCGACTTGAGAATACCTTTGTAACCGAAGCTATATTCTCCCGCTTAAAATTCAATTAATTTGGCGGCGATGATTATCTAGTAGAATAATGAGAGTGCATCTCAACAAGTGTTATCACCGTCGGATCTCCCTGACATCCCCCTTATTTAAGAGATAACGATGGCTGTTCGCTACAGTCACTCTCCTTGAATGGTGTTGTCATTCGTCGCTTACTCGCCCTACCGTTGTCTGAGTTTCTAGAGGGTCTCTAGATGCCAAGTAAACTAGCCAATGAGAGACTCTCGTGATACTTCTTGCTTTCTTCCTCCTACACCGCTATTTCTCGCGTACGCCACGCTATGCCTCTTTCTCCTTCCCTTCCTCC
>NW_017276357.1:761145-794941 GCF_001594065.2 Cyphomyrmex costatus | reverse complement strand
CCTCCCCTCCCCTCCCCTCCCCTCCTCCTCCTCTCTGTCTCTTTTGCTCGTACCACGTGCTGGATTTCTCGCGTTGAGATATGACTGCCACATTATCACCTGATTATGTTATCACTTTGCATCGCCCGTTCTTTTACCGCACCGGCTGAAGGTATCGTCCATCACACGGCCATAAGGGTCTACCCCGCTCGTAAAGGCAGATCAGAATACAATTTTTAGTATATCTGAATATTAATTGCACACTATGCTTTATATTCTTATACGCCTCATTTAATTCATTCCATTCCGCATCCGAGAACAATGCGCTGATCTGTAATAATATAACCCCATTATACTCGTACGATATATGATATATCCGATAAAACAATAGAGCTTAATCAAATCAAATCAAACTGCCGTAACTGTATAGAATGACAAGAAAATTTCTCCGTCTCTATAATACGTCGTATGATAGCGCGGCGGCGATCTTTCGCTTTATTCGCCATTATTAAAATTCGCGAAATTGAACGCGCTTTGAACGCGACGAGGATCCCGGAGGTTAACGCGGAATAAGCATAGACGGTAACTGGATCCGGTATAGCGAGTCGAGTAGAGAGACAGTTGAGGCGAGCATGGTACCGCTGCGGGACCATCAGGTCGCCCACAGCTCATCGCCGAGCGATCACATCTCATCGCCTCGCACCATCGCGGACTATTACAAACAGAGCTCCCTTTTGCACCTCGCCCTCTCGCTCCGCCGTACCCAATTCCGCCGTGCCCTCTTTCTCCGTCGCACTCCGACTTGTCCGTGTTTCAACCCCATCGCGATTCCACCTCCGGTCCGACGTATCACTGGCGCTCTATCAACATATCCGACCGCTTAGCACCTACTTCCCAGGAGTGCGATACCGCTCGTAACTCATTTGAATTACACATTTCCCTCAGTCCTGCGAAATAATACGTACGAGGATCTGCATCAGCCGCGAGAATGCAAATGGTATCAGCCCGCGCGAACTGAACTGAGCGTTTCTCGTCCCACTTGTAATCACCGATCGTGAATCCGCGCAATTTTAACCGGGCCCAAGCGAGCGCGGTGATACCGCGCGTACATTTGGATTTGATCCGATTCCATACGGCAAGAGTCACCATCATATACGACAACCTGTGATTAAGTTGTAATTGAATCTACGTTGAATATTTTACATTGATTCGTTCAAAATTAATATGTTAATATCTTTCTATACGTCTCCTCTGCTTCTAGTAATAAAACTTCTACTGATAAGGATTTAGCTGATAAATAAGATTAAACATTTTCGAAATGCGTTAATCGCTTAAGCTTCTCATAAAAGCTGTCTGCATGTGTGATTAAAAATATCCACTTTTGATGTTACTTCGCAACATATTAGATGCTGCGTACATCTGGTGATGGAATTAAGGCATGCATGACGTAGAATTTTCAAGAAAATTGCGCATCCTGCTGACACGTTCCGCATAGTAGAAGGAGTATTGATCATTAATGTGTAGCAAGAGTAGAAGCTGGCACATTAGAGATTCTAAGAATCTACGGGGAAACTTTGTACTCCCACGAGTATTGGTAACGTCGCTCGATCAAGAAACAGAACCGTGAAGGATATGTGAAAAGTGGTTTCTCGAGATTCTGCTGTCTACGGCTCCCTGGCGCCTCACTTTGCTAATCGCGGCCCATTAAAACGCCCTTCTTCCACTCCTGAAACCATGAGTTTACCGCGCCGCCGCTTCCCCGCAAATTTTCTCGCTTTAATCTTGGCTGTAATGTCCTAACTTTCTAAACCTCAAAGACCAAGCGAACTTTCTCAGCTCGCAATAATGGGAGAATCGGACAAGAAAGGTGCTCTCGTTTCTTGCAATAGTTCACGATTATTGGTTTCTCGCTGTATATCTAATCGTTCGGTAATCCTCTTCCAGAATCTTACTCATCGAACTTGAAGGAGATACGATAGCAAGATGAATCTCGCAAATATGTGGCAATTAAAATAAAGTAAACTCTCGCTTCAGCGTGATATTGATAATGTTACGTGTTAAGTGTCGATATCGAGCGATTTTCTTTTTATTTTATATAGGTTTAAATCATAATCGATAACGCAAAACAATCGAATAACGTTTGAATTATACGCCATTAAATTTCGTTGTTAAGGCGTTGGTCAAAGTCTTTCCTCGAAAAGAATATTTAAAAACTTCGATCGTTATGACGGACATTATACGTAAAACTATCGACACAAAGTTTCTTCCTTAATTCCAAAGTTTCACATCCAAGAATTTCGGCCATCATCGAGCGGCGTTAAGCCGCATAATTCGATGAAATAAAGCGAGATCGGCAACAGGAGAAGCTTACTCGCAACGAGGACCAATTTCCGACGGCAAGAATTTCCCTAATTATTATTGACCATTAAAGCGATGAGCGTTATTATTTTAACGTCCGTGTCTGCCGACCGGCCCCGGCTAATTTGCCTCCGTGAAATCGATTGTGCCGCGTGCGTTTGCACGTTCATAAATAATCAGAGCGTGCTTATGGGATGAAAGATCGGGCAGCCGTACTGACGTCAGACATTATAATAAATTCGCTCTTTCGCGGCTCTCTAACGAATATTAATTAAATGGACGTCAACTATATCGATTACATTGAAGCAAACTTGATATTCATTCAATTTTCTTGAATGAGACAACTAGATTTTCTCTATAATATATCACACAATTCCTCGCGGCCTGCAATACAGATTAAAGCACATTCCTTACATATTCTCCCTCTCTCTCTCTCTTTCTTTTATTTCTTCTTTACAGTAACAGTGAAAGTTACGTGTAATGTAATTTGTTCGAACGTGTATTTCATGACCAAAAGTGATTAATGATCACTCTTAACGTACGCTCGATCTAATATGTCGGGTTGTTAACGAACAATTCGATAAATACGCACACACAAAAGCGTTGCATATCGATCGTTATCAAGCTCTCGTGTAATTCTACGACTCTCATTAACCACCCACCGATACACAATCCCTGACATCATTTTACCAACTACGGGACATGCTGACACGTTTGATAGCTGTTTCACGCTATGCCCAACAGATGGCCATCGATTAGGACGTGGTCGTTTTCAACCCTCTAAGCTACGTCCTCCTAACGCTATCCTCTTCTGACCTGACCTGTGTAGATCTCAATAAGACGTGCGCCGGATGAATTACCGACGTGGCGCAAAAGACGAGGAAATAAACCTCATATCCCCTTATCTAAATAAACACACTACATTACGTCCTCTATCCCCTCATGATGGTCAGAGAGAAGCGTTTTCTCTCTGTTTGACTTATACTCTTTAACTTACAGCTTCTTAAGTATATATATATATCTGCAGCCGTTGTTTCAAATAGCATACTTGGCGTAAATATTAAGACATAGCAATAATATCAAATATATTTAGGAATAATTTAATGAGATACTATAACATATATCTTTTGCACAAAGACTAATATTTTTTTCCTAATAATTAATCCAATATCTTTTTCATTATTTCGATACTTTATATAGTCCGTATAGTATTACATTATTCTACGCTAAGGTTGCGTTTAAGAAATAGTTGCTATATAGATAATTTATTTTAAATTTTATTTGTATGCTACAAACATCATATTTAGTTTATCTGAAAATTATTTCTAAGCTAATAGAACTTTGATGTTATATATTCTTCAATTTTATCGTCAAGTAATTTTTTTGCGGAGAGAAAATGCACTTTGAAGAGTATACCGTACATATCAGTTAGTACATACATATGAGCCAGTAGAAAACCTTGTGCTGACATTTTATTTTGTTCTTTTAATACGACACACATACATACAAAGAAATATTATTTTCTCACGCATTAAATATTCAGATAATCGGTCTCAGACTGGTCTGACGGAAGAATACGACGGCGAATTTCTTTGAAGATCCACCGAAAGCCAAAGACTTTAACTCCTCCCCCAAGGCGCTAGACCGCATGATTGCCGTAATTTTGACTCATTACAATTACGCTAATGCCCAGCTATCAATTAGCGGAGGCTAAAGAGGTTCGCATTAAATATAATAGATAATATCGTCGTCGTTGCGAATCGTTCGTTGGTTCGTTCGTTTGTTATGCCTGGGGTCAGCGCGGGAATGAACGATGATAGTAGCGATGATGATTGCCATAAATTAAGTTTCTACGGTAAATCTTAATAACTAAATTATATATATTTACAAGCAGCAGATGGTCTATTTTACAGTAACTAGGAAAATAATTCTTCAAGTATCGGAATCATTAGTTCGTAAAGTATATTAATATTTACCACTTTTTTAGTTATTGGATATATTAAATTAACGTAATTTATATAGAAACTTCCTTTATTCCAATTCGAATAAAAATCAATCGTATATATGCTGGACATACCAATTGTTTCTATTTAAAATAAACTAATGAAATAAATAGCGATAGGATTGCAGAAGAAAAGAGAAACGAATCTTTTTATTCGTAAACTAATTAAATTAATATTCAAATGTTGAAACGTAAATAACAGAATTCCACGCTGTACGAGTCATTAATTCTCGGTACGTATGAATGACGGGCGAATATCAGAAGATGTTCTTTTTACCGCAGTTGGAAGATAAACGGAGAGAGGGTTCAACGTTTCAAAGCACGTGCTATAATTCCATTCGGGCGAAGATCTCGCCGAGTGTAGCAACATGTGCAGGGATGAACTTGATTTTCCTTGACTTGCCCGCACCTTTTTGCGTCTTCGCATGTGCGATCGTGCATCCTTAAATTTTACGTTCCAAGATCTGCATAGAGGCTTCAGCGTTTACCACGTTGTGTGCCATATGTTATAGAAACACGTAGAAAACAGTGGATTTTTTTTCAAAATTCAAATTTATTGATCTTATTGCAGTATTGATAAACTCATCGTTTCAGATGAATACCATATTCAATCATTTATTCGTATAAATGCCTTAGATGACGTTAATTCAGGTACTAAACGTTATTCCTTTGCGTTCTATCATCGACTCATATTTTGATGATTTATAGCCTCGCATATGTGACGCAATACCCTCTCTTGAACCCATAAGTGCACGTTTAAACGATAAATCTTGGCAGTCAGGGTAGAAGGCTCTTTTCAGGTCTCCAGGTACGCTGCAGATTCGTGTCACTTGCTTATCGATATCTTCTCAAATATATTCTGTCGAATGATATTAAATTTATATAAGAGATACGAAATTTACAATTTGTTATATTTCTAATCTTATAACATTCTTTTATGTAATACCAACAAAAATGAAATTACAAGAAAAAAAATTATTTAAATTTTTTTATAATTTTAAATTATGTTAAATACATTTAACTATTCCATATATTTAATTTGAGAGATATTTCCTATAACGCGAAAATATTAATTTTATGAATAGTATATATTAATTGCTAATTACCGTCAAGGTAGCAATTGACATTACTACAAATTTGTGGTTTATATTACTGGAGTATATATAAGTCAAATGTAATAGTTACGTCACTAAAATCTTTGACAAAACTAAATATTAATCAATAATCTATGTAAATTTGCTTTATGATCTAAATAATAATGACATTTTTTTATTAATTCTGACTAAGTATATATATATACAAGTGCTAATATTAAAAATAAAACGGATTTTACCATATTATATAATAGGGTAAACCCGGTTTATACGCCGCACCTATCGAAAACTTAATTTATCAATTATTATTTACTATGTTTAAAGCAAATTAATTATACAAATAAAAACTTTGTATCATCTACTACTGTAAAAAAAATATTAGAAATCTAAAATAATTTATTTTCCATATTATAAAAAGTAACTTTTTCAAACCCCTGCATTTTTGCCATTTATCCCATAGGGGGGGGATAATATGGCCACTCGTATATAATTCATAAGAAAATCACAAATAATCTATAAATAAGATGTAAAATGACGACGTAACTTGCATTGTTTATTAATATATGACAATTTTTATTGTTCAGAATGAAAATTGGAATACAAATAGGACTTAATACAATTTTTTTAAATAGCTTCAAATCTTTGAAATTAATCTTTAAACGTTTAAGATTTATCAACATTTATGCATTAATGTAATGTATAATTGTTAGAATTAACAAAAACTTCTTAAATAGAGCGTCTGTGCTGCGGCACAGCATCCCGCTCGCTAAAAATGCCGTATATCCCAAATAGACGGGATATATATAACAACTAATTAAACAAACAATACAGGAGCAAAGCACTTGTATTTTGCTATACAACATGCTTTACTATTCCTCTACACATATGTATTGCAAAATAACCACTAAGTCTTTTACACGCTCTATAATAATCATTTTATGTAGATTATAAATTTAACTCGCAATAATTTCATTAATATTAACAGTAAAGAACTGAAATCATAACATAATACTAATATACCATAAAGGCATGTAACAAAGTAATTGACGGAAAATTATCCCCTCTCCTTCTATTTTTTCTGACTTCTGTGGCGTATTTCCTGACGAGGCGTATATACCGGGTTTACCCTAAGTTACGTTATCGGTTTATTAAAGCACAATAAACTACTAATAATACAATCAACATTGCGTTAATATTACAAGCGTTTTATATTTTACGACACATGAAATTATCACATCTTTACACATACACACAAAATGCAAAATTTTTAATTATCTTATTAAAGGGTTTCATTTTCTGGTTTTAATATTGCCAATAGTTATTCCTTATATTATAATATATGTAAATTTAATTTAGTAAATGCATGAATATGTATAATTGTCTCCATGTGTAAACAGAAGATATACATAGTGATTTTAAAATTAACTTAATTTAGAGACGTACGGTGTCAATCGCATGACATATTTTTCGTCTGGTATTTCCCGTTCGATGATGCCGCGATTTGACTTCAAGCATCCTGTGTAGGTAGGTATAGATTTTGCCGGGCAAGATTTCCAGTCAGCTCGAAGTCAGGATTGACGCCAGTCGGAGCGATTTATCAGAATAATGCACACGCCATTACCCTCGTGTCCCCACCTTAACCGAGATCTTGATTTCGCGCGAAGTTCCATGTAAGGCTACGGTTTTCTTTACTTACTCCCTCGTAACTTTCAATCTACGAGCTGCAATATTATTGCAGATCGTCTCTCGCGACAAAATGTAAAAAATGTGTCTCACTTATTTAGGTGGTTTTGCTGAGATCTGTAGAGTAATGTCGCTGTCGTATTTAAGAGATTAAGATGGCGATAGAAAATACGTAACTGCCGAGATTTATGGTATTTGATTTATCCCGAGTAATTAATTCAAGAATATTTGTGGACCGGTCATCTCACATTTTTCGTTCTCTGTTTATATCTTTCAATCTGTTGACATTTTCGTAATTAATTACTCTAATCATTATTAATTTAGTCTTAAATACTTAGCTTCGTAGTTTTATATCACAATTACACATTGAAGCTTCTCCGATTTGCGCTGGATTATATTATACTTTACTGCGTATACGTGTTGAAATCCGGATGCTTGGAGCAGCCAAACGAATGAGGACGTTGTCATGGACATGGCTACCGTGTATTTGTTTGGTCGTTCCGTCGACCGGATCATATTAATCTACTGCTAATGAGCGGTCCTGATCAGCAGTAGAGATGCATAGGTTTTATCTTCAAGATACAGAAAACGCCCTCATTATGAGCCAACTCGGGTGTGCTTCATGGTCGGCTTAATATTTAACGCGTCTCGAATCGTTCCATCACCGCTGATATTCTCCAATCCGGAAAGAGAAAGGATTAGATCGTATTTGTAAACAAGTTTCAAAAGTTAGCTGTTAATTATTACCGATACAAAAGGCTGCTTCCTGTTAGTTACAAATAATTTAATCATTATTATATTTTTTAATTTATGACAAAAGTTTAGACAGTAATTTTCAAGTTTCAATTTGGCTATTTGTATCAACAAAAATTGATTGAAACATACATTTACTTTAAAACTATAGAGTATTTTAAATCTTTTAATATAATAGTTTTAAACTTTGTATAATCTTATTAAATCTATATCTGCATACTTATATACTTATTGTATTTTAACTGAAATTCATCTGAATAAAAGGGATAAAAATATGTCAAAGGATACATCCTGGAACTATTCGGAAAATAGGTTCCGATCAAAATTATTTCGACGCGCAGTTTAAAAAAACTATACATACGTGCAGTATATTATTTTACATAGAATAATTTTCAGCACTTAAAATCATTTAATTATTCTTTAGATTTCTACTGTTTTTTATTTTTTATTTTTTTTTTTTTAGAGAAAATGAAATAATTTTGATCAAAATCTACTCCGAATAGTTCCATAATACACATGCTCTGAAAATATCATTTTACGAAAAAACGCGCATTTTATGATGGAACGAATTGTATTATAGCGATTCATCTCGTTGGGCCGTAAAATAATTAGTCAATACTTCAGCAGCTTCAGCTGTTTAATACTTCGGTTGTTTTATTTAAATGTACAGGGAGGACCCACGTTCAAGTCCAGCGTCTATAACAAGCGGTTTCATGGCCGATTCAAATCACTGGCTGATTCTCACCCCCGGTCCCCATCCTTTCCTCTTTTGCGCGCTTCTTCGTCTCTGTGGGACTTTTACACGTGCCGTGCCATTAATCGTTCGATTAAGTCGCCTGATAACTTCTTCTCGAGCTCAAATCTTGTTCGCGTACCACCAGCCGGCGCCATAATTCCCTAGTTGTAAACCCCGTGCGTTACAGCTTTAGAGAAACTGTATAGAAGAAGAAGAAGAACCGCTGTGTTGCTGAAGGAACTACGACCGCCTACTTGGAACAGCCGAGTCCCTTTTTCATGCCGCAATTTTTTATCTCCGCAATACGTACGGCAAACTTATTTTTGAGATGAAACAGAAATATTCAGCAATAATAAAACAGGACGAAATAAGAGTCAAATTTTAAATAAATATACTGTAAACTTACATAAACTTAAACGTATAATCTACAATCATAAATACATAAAATTACTCAATTGTACTTAAAAACTACTCAAAAATTAATATGAGTACTTAAAAATTAAAATGAGTATAATTAGTTTCAACTCCTACATTGAGTTTTCTCCAGACTTCGAATTGTCTTACTCGTATATAGATAAAATTATTAAAGAAGAAAAAAAAACCTTAAATAGACGTTTTGTTATTGATTCTACGAGTCTTCACGCAGAAACGTGACATTGTTAGTGAACGATTGAAAGATCATATGTAATCAATATTTCTGTAAAGTTAATGTAAATTGATATGAAATATGATATATGTGAAAATTACACATTGTCACAATTCTAAAAACTCACCAACGAGGTCACAATAAATTTAAAAAATTAATATAAAATCCGTTCATTAGTTTGAATACAGTGAATGTAGGTAGCTAATATACATAAAAATATAATATAAAATATAAATAAATATTCAAAAATATATAATACTTTTATAAAATTAAAAAAAAAGATCATTGTATATTTTAAGCATAAACGCTTATTAATTTTGTTAAACGCAGATTTATGAAAACTTTCTATGAAAATTTGAAGATAGGAGATGTCCGCGCGCGAACTTCTCTGTTACAGTATATAGCTATTATCATGTTGCGTGCACTCCAATGATAAGTATATACATTCGCAATCTTTCCCAAAGGGTTAATTACGCATATCTGTATACTTGAAATGAAAAAGATAAATGCAGATCTTGCGTTAAATACAAAAGCAAAGTGAAATGTAAATATACGTTCTTTTTGGAAAATGATACGATTTATTATTCAGCAAATAATAATGGTTACTTCTCACAAACGAGATAAACATTAAGTTTTCAATAGCTTCGTTTAACGTACAACGGATTTGAATAGAAATGTTGTCGGTTGAAAATAGTCTTTCGGAACGGAAGCAACAAATAATCGGTCGCAATGGAGGTGTGGATGTAAACTGTGCGCGACGCGCTCGTCATATAGGGGGAGAAAGAAATAGCAGAAGGAAGAAGACGAGAATGGATGCAAGCGAAGATCGGAAGAGACAGGAAGAGATGGAAATATTCTGGGGAGTGCGCTTAGGAGAGTGTATACGTGGACGCGCCCCATATAATCCCGACGATGCCTCTCTAGTCTCTTCTCTCCGCCTTAGATATCATCCTTGATCCGCGTCGAGGAGTCATTTTCATGCTGCCATGAATGCCTGTCATTGCGTTTCGGTGCACATGATTTTCATAAACGTATAATAGATTTTACGGTATAGGAAGTTTCCTTTTCATATTGGACAGATTTATAATTTACCCAACATACATTTTGACAAATTTGTATAGTCAATATTTGTAAGAAATTTTTATGGATTAAAAAGGTGATACTTTTACAACATAAACAAGTAAATTAAAATTTTATTAATAAATCACAATAAATCATCACATGTATATAACAGTGAACGAAATTTTTTTGTAATTTGTGTCATTTATATATATAAAAGCTTCTTTTTATTCATAATGTATTAAGTAAAAAAATATTATTAATATACGAGACGAGGAAAATAACAAATTATTTTCAGAAAATTTTTTTAAGTTTAGGCAAAAAAAGAATTATTACGAAATGTGAACATTTTCGTAATCACTAACCACGTGCGGTTTACAATCATACATTCAAATTTACCGTCTAAAGTAAACCGTATGTTGGACATCGCTACGATTTATTACGTTGACACGTGTCTCTGTCGCATATTTTGTTCCTTTGTGGCTCCCCTCTCTTAACGGCGATTAAAATATATATTCAAGGTTAGAACCGTCTATAGTTCCTTAAGTTTTCATATATGTTTTTTACGTAATAGTGCATACATTTTTATGTAAGAGAACGCATATTAATTATAAACTATATTTCATAGAAAGAGAAATATATTATTTTACAAACTGATTAATTTTATATAGACTAATGAATTGCTTATAATTTACTCACATTCTCACATATACATATAATGTGAATACATACATGTTTATAGTGTTTAATCCTGCTTACACATTGACCTTAGAAACTTCGTCTGACAAAATTTGCAAACAACATTAACAAGAACGTTACTTATACATATATGTTTAATATAAACTTTATGAAATATCTTGTGTAAAAAAAGGTTGCAACTTTCCATTACTGCTCTATTGGCAACAGGCTGAAAAGACGTAAAAAGCGGACGTCTAACAACCGACGGTTGAGTAATGAATTATATTCCTTCCTGATCGTAGGTATTAAAAAATGGTAAATGCTCTTAATGACGGCATTAATAATTGTATTCACCAAACCGCCAGTATTGACCTGAAGACACCCATACGTGGCACGCCCGTAGAATACCCTTGTAACGATCTGGTTCGCATTCATCTGGGCGGAGAGATCGTTTGTGAATGAGCGAACATTCAATGGCCGCACTTTTGATCTCGGCGTTATTAATTATCCGCAAGTAGCTGCGAACGTTTGGATCTTTTCCTGCCCATTTAAATTTCGTAAATCATCTAAAGTTTCGATTTAACGGGTTCATTGGCATCAACTGATTTTGTAATTTAAATATATGCAATGTTTATCTATACTATGTATGTAGAATACTATACTTGAAGAAGCTTAAAGAAGCGTCTCTAGGTAAAATATAAATATTTTAGTATATATAATATATGAATCTTTGAACGAATCTCTTTTTTCTTCAGTCTCATTATTATGAAAATAATTTGCACGCAACGCAGCGTGTATCCGACTAGCGGATGTAGGCGTCCCAAAGATTCCAGTTTGTTCCCCGATCATCGATTCGCGCTAGATCACCGACTTGAGAGTCGCTCAAGGCAGTCAGAAATCGTTTGGTAGGTGACCCTTATCGCCTTATTAGAGGATGCACTCCCTGTACTTAATACTTTACAATGGCTTATCTCTCGTACATGCGCGCCCTTATCTTGATCCGGTATCGATACGTCCCTTTCATGCCCTTCGGACCGGGCATACTTAACACAGACCGTCATTACTTAACGGAGAGTAATAAAGTTGTATTACCAATTAACCCATCCCGTATAAGCACGCGCATGAACAGCTCGCGCCGATAGTTGGTAGCTTATCGTAGTTGCAATCGTTGCGCTGTCTCGTTTCGATCTCGCGAGGAGGATAAAATCGATGGTCTGAAGGGTAATCATTGTTATCTCACGAACACAGAGTATACTTGTTTTCAACGCGAGTGCACACACCGTCGGTCGTCACACGATCGACAGATGAATGCAAATCGCGAACTTAGTCACCGCGGCGCGCGAGTATTAAATGGCAACTGCGCGGAGCCAATTTCCTCGTTGTACAATGATGCGCAATAATTGTACAGTGGCTAAGGATGGCCCAGCGCAAAAATCCACTCATCGCGCCGCCGCGCTCGGTCGCAGCCTGAAAAAAAGAATGCGGAAGTGGCAGGGCACGGGACGAAGGGACGGGGGCTCGACTTGTAGTTTGGCAGAGCGATTTTTATTCACAACGGGTGGCGGTAACTGAGCAACCGCGGGGGGGCGACGAAGGGAGCGAGATGGAAAGACAAACAAATGGATAAGTGTGAGTGTGTCCAGGATCGTAATTAATGGGTAGTTTGGCGGTCGGCTGGACAGCTGTCCTCTTTTTTCTACGACGACGGACGGAACCGTATAGCCGACGGAACGTCGCAGCGACCGAAAAGTAGAGAACGAGAAAGAGAAACGCGGAAACCTCCTCACAGTCCAACTTAGACACGGCTCCAGACATGGCGGAAGGAACAAGATGGATTACCTGACACTACCGGACAAGATCAATTGAATTTCTATTTGGACGTAACCGAGCCCTCCACGTAACGTACCCCTTCCCCCTCTCCCCTCCCCTCCCCCTTTTCCTACGAATCTCCTCTCTGCATGAGCGTTAACGTCTAATTCTTCTCTTCAGCCTAGACTTTACAATTTTCCAATATAGGTTCTTTTTTTCACAATAGCAAAAATTGAACGTTTGGAGCTGACGTTGAATATAAAACTGCTCCTCGAATTTTCTTCAAGAAATATTTATTTTACTTGCAAAAACAAATCAACGCAACCGATTGATCATTCCCTTAATAATCGCACTGAGCCTGCTGTATGTACATATATGTGCGTGCGTGCGTGTAATAAATATATGTAATATTGTTATGTATCGCATAAGAGCATAACGACTTCTTCAATCTTTATAAATTTGTAACAATTTATGGATAATAAATAATATTATATTTGTAATATGTACGGCTTCTCTTAGAGAGAAACATGTATTTATTAATATTAACAATATATTTAAAATAAATTATAAAGAATAAATGTTTTGCTGGAAGTATGATAACGGACATGATAATTTTTACCGTGGACCTCTTAATTTTTTATACGTTCAATAACAACACATATAGGGTCACGCATCCTTCTCTTGCTGTCTCTGAGTAATAATAAATGACTTCGGCAGGAACTGTCTAATTACCTTCATGGACACTGCACAGATGCACGATGCAAATACTGATAATCATGTAACTTTTTTGTCACTGGTTTTACTACGTCGGTTAAATTAAATGTTCAGTTAATTAATAAAATAAGATTGAAAAAAGTCTAAAACAATTAAAAATAAAACCCCTGGGGATAAGTATCTTAACTTTTAGTACATACGATTGTTTTATTCATGTTTTGCGCATTTCTTTTCTTTGAAATAGTAGGAGCATGGCTAACTTTGTAAATACTAATGCAAATTTTGTTATCGTTATAACATTTTTTATCATCGTTAACGAATTTGCATTAAGAATTATAGAATAGATCGGCTGCTGGTCTCTATTCTTCTCTTTCTTTGATACACAATTTTATAAATATTTTCTAAAGATTTTGTGTAAACATTGCTTTATAATTTTTGTATACTTATAAGTATGATATAAGTATAATATAATGATCCGGTACACGAACTCATCGTGTACAGTAAATGATCAGACAATTATCGCATATACCTAGAAGATTAAATGTACCGCTTTTTTTTTTAATTTTTAATTTTTCTAAATAAATATTTTTTAATACGTTCACATTTACAATGATATTTTATATAGAAGCTGAGGCGACTTATATTTTTTTTACTTCTTACTAAATAATTATATATAAACGAAATTATATGTTCCACAAAGAAATTTGAAATTGTTGAATATAAAACTCATCTGACTGTAAATAAATTAATATATACATATTTGCACTACTAATACAACTTAATACTAAAAAGCTTAATAAAAACATTAGTGATAGTAAATTATAGTGTAAGATAGCGACGTACATATACATATATATACACATGGATATTGTAAATATGTGTGGCCTTAACACGGTATAATGATATGACAACGCATGTCTGAATTCGTAATCGTGCCACTTTTCTATATGCGTCATTCGTCTTAGCGAATGTCATGTCATTGGCGTTGTATCGCACAGAACAAGCATAAGCTTTTTTTTTTTGCAGTCAATAACCGATTATAATTATCGCGCATTCGTCGGCCGATGCATTTACTGCCTTACAAGACTATATATTTTTCTCAACAATATATGAGTATAAATAATCGAGTAATTATATCTAATGACTGCGACGAAGAAGTGTGACGATAACGAGCTACGGATAACGTCGATGGACACAAGCGGTTGGTGTCAATCGGCCGTAATCTCGATCGTAAATATCGAACAGCGCGTATATAGATACAGCGTATAACCGAATGTGTGAATTGGGGTGTTAATGAGCCAGCTCGGTGATGATAACTCGCTAAATGCCGGTACCGTACGTGCAAACTGCTTATTTCAACCCTCAAGAACTTGCATCTGCATTTCGTACGAATGTATTCGCGGTGTCTGTATGGTAATGCCATGACTTCGGCCAACAAACCGGCAATGCATCGTTAGCCCGACTGGCTGGCAGATAAATGACGTGGTCGCCTCACATCTGACGTGAATGAAGCCACGATGGCTTACCCGCGTGTGTATACCTACATGCGTATTTACGCGCGCGTGTGCGAGCCCGTAGTCGGTGTGCCCGTACAACCTACGCCATTCCACCCGGTGATCGCAATAACTACCTAATGGTACATTGAACGCCATCGTCTGGCCGTGCGACCTCGACTTTCCGCGTGCGGCTTTTATTCAGATATCAATTAAACATTTTGTCGATCCCGCAGAATTTTAGCCTCGAGTGACTGTCCGCGCGGATTTATCGGCCTTCGTCAAGCTCGTTCGATACCCCGAGTAAGCGATCTGTATAATCATTTTATTGCGAGCGTAGATAAGTAGGTTTAATAAAATGTTTCGTCAACCTTGAAGTCATGGCGATCTAGATCCAGTTGATCCTGCGAGCAAGCCAAAATGATTTTATTTAACGAGAATAGATTTCGTGGGAAAATATCGATCAGTGATCACTATTATTCTTTAACGACCATATCCGGTCGTCGAAGCGTATGATTTATGTAATGGTTTTTCCAACGCGCTTACATCATAACTTCCCTTAGGCGTTATTTTTGCATTCATTTGCGCTGCAGTTTTCTAATACAAAACTTTAAACTATGTTTGTGATAAGGCTCAATAAATTTAAAAATAATTAAAAAGAAAAAGGACTACGGGCCAAAAACTTTAAACTTTGTACGTTCCAGTGGGCAAATATTATAAATAGTACTAAGTAAAAATTTTAATGTATATTACTTTTTGCATCAATATTCTGACATAGCTTTTTTTTTTATAAAAAGAGATTATATTTTATTATTAAATTCTAATTAATTACAAATCTTATAATACTATTTGCTTAATAGTCGATATATTTATTTATGTTTATTATCAGGGAGATAATCTTTTGTAAATTTGCGAAATTATTAGTAATAAAACAAAGTGTCATAATTAGATTATTATCGGTATCTTAATCGTGTGAAATTATTTTTTGGCTCGGATGGCAGTTTCTTGAATGCTTGAAGTATTTAATGTGCGTGCAAAATTTGGGAGTGGCCGTTACACACGATACGCAGCTTACAAGAGAGGGTAGAAACTGTCTTCCCTAGCAGCAGAAGAATCCACTGGTTTCCGGTACACGCGAAAGTCTCATTAACTTTCGCCACCCGATATACGTCCCGTTTTAAAATGGATCTACTGTTCATCGACCAGAAACAGAGTCAGAATAGTAACCGACCAAAGAATACATTTGTACACAATAAAGGCTGATGTGATTGCAATAAAAGATGATATAAGTTTAATGTTTCGTAAGTATTAATAGATTAATGGTTGATATTGCCAGATAAGCTTTTTGAATTCAAGGTCCGTTGTACCATTTATAATTGATTGCATACCGCATCCGGTTTTGGTTTTTGTTTCCAACGTAATTTAATTCATGGATTTATTCTCGATATAAATTATCGATTAAAATTATGCTAATGTGTACGTAATGGGTTAACATCATATATATCAATGATCAAGCGTGCGTTGCTTTAATTTACAACGTTATGACGGAACATCCTACGCACGCCGCGATGAGAAACGTCGACGATTCCACGGCGGATGAGCAGCTAGCGAAGCATCGTGACGTCGGTGGACTATCATCGTATCAATGCGGCGGAGATTGACAGTCCTGCTCGTGATAAATGATATTTCCAACGTCCTACTCCCCCTGTACCCGCTCTCTTCTTCCTCCCTCGTACCACTGCGGATCCATCCCCGCTGAGTTCGGCTCGGCACGAGGGTGCCCCGACCGAGCAGACTGAGGAGGGAAGATATTCGCGGCGAGAAGTAAACACGTTACGCAAACAAACGTTGAATCGATAATCCCTCTCTTCTTGAACGTACACTTCATACGTAAAATTTTTTAATATATTATATCTGATATACGCGCGCGAGGATACTTCTTTATCGAAACGCAATGACTCTTGATTAATCAACTCTTTCGAATTCTTCGGTATAAAAACGGCCCCTTGTGTGAACACTAAATAATAGGTACACGCGACAGTGTGAAATCTGAAAATTTAAACGCTCCAAATTTGTCAATGCTTACTTTATGGAGCATGACGACTCCCGTTTCTTATGAGAAATGTGTCAGAAATATTCTCGAGTCGTAAACTCGTGCGCACGATGATACCTGAGGCCTTTCTGCCTCTAATTTAAATGTGAGACTATAAAACTATTTTCCCAGCAAATAACATCAGCATGTTTTGCGATGTCTATATTAAAAAAGAAAGTGATCGCGCTTTATGAAGCGCTAGTACTTTATGGAAAGTTCCGAATCAAAATGCAGACAATTCACTATCTCATAAAACATCCGTGGTATGTGGTGTTGATTTTCAACTTCGTGTAAACTGAGGTAATTATAAGCAATTTTTGTGAAAAGAAAAATTTTATTAAGCTTCTACATACGCGTGTACAATATAGCAGTAGAATTGTTTTCTTTGTCGAAATACTTTGTACATCGCTTTGACAAAATAATTTAACAGGGTAGTTTTCTGGATATAATGGGAAACTATGCGTGAATAGCGTAGGAAACACCATAAAGCTAGGTTTCTTTTTAAATTTTTCGGTGCCCTTTGCATTTCATGCCGTCAAAGATTGGGCAACTGAAAGTTTCATTCAAAAAGACACGTTCTGACCCAAAGTGTCTCAGCATGATCAAACGTGTGTTCCGACATTTTGATAGTTAGAAATAAGGTTTAGTACAAAAGATACATGCATAATGCAAATTTATCATTTTTCCATTAAATCTAATATTTCTAATTGCAAATTTTTTCCCTTAATGGAAAAATAATTTCGATATATTAAATATTTTATTGAAATTAAATACATTTGTCTTAAAACTTTAATAAAATATTTAGATATCAAAATGAATATTATTATTTTATATCGATATATAAAACCATAGATGACATAATTTGTCGCACAGAATGGCACACCGCAAATAAAATATAAATTAATCATGCAATAATAGATACCGTCTGGCTTGATTTCAATGTCCCCAATTTTCCCAAATGGCTGCAAACGTCTCTCTCTCTCTCTCTCTCTCTCTCTCTCTCTCTCTCTCTTTCTCCCTCCCTTTTTCTCTTTCTTTGTATCCCTCCCTTTCGTTTTTGCGAAAATTCCTTATTTCAATGTTGCTCACATGGCGGAGAAACGGTTAGGGATTGTATAGGCACATATGTCACCCTATAGAATGTTATACCATTCTAACAACGCAATCTGCTACATTAATTAATAATCAGTGTAAATGTTTCTTAAATATTTTGTACTTTTTACAGTTGTATTGGATTTAATTTTTATAAACAATATTTTTAAATATAGCATAATAATAATTCAAAGAATAAAAAATGGATCGTATAAAAGTATATAATTTTGTGCTAGATTATTATAAATTTTACTATGATTGCGAGAGAGAGAGAGAGAGAGAGAGAGATATCCTTATTTTAATTTAATACCTTCACCCTTGTAGCTTGATTGTTGAAAATGTGTCACGTAAAAGGAGCAATATGATATATTGAATATCATTTTTTATAATTCAGTTTGACGTTTCTTTAGTTACGGTCTTCTTTCTGAAAAAAAAAAACTCTCAATTTATTGCCGTCCATCGTCATAAAAATGCTTCAGTTTTGTTCTCGATTTCATCTTTACCTGCCTAGCAGAATAACTCTACAAAAGACTACAATATTGTTTCTATACAATAGTCACTTATTCGCACAGCTTATTTAAAAGCGTCCGGTGAAAGTTGAGTAACACAGGCGTGACGAATTTTTCGATGGATTGAGATAACATAGAAAACCTAACTAATTTAGTATTATTATGAAAAACAAAACTTGTAAAGAAAAATATTATTTTATTTTGCAATATTTTAAGATAAATATCATTTAGATCCTTTTATTTTTCAATAATTAAGCTTACCATGTTGGTATAAACGAACATTATTATACAATAAGATAAATTTAGGACGTAGTAATTTAAAAAAAAAATTAGTTGAAAGAGAGAACATCGATTAAACTCACAGAGCAATAAAATTATCAACGTGCGATGTTTTAATATTATAAAAAAAAATCTAAAGAGATTATTTTTATACCGTATATAGCTACATTATACGTCGACAATACGACGTAAGCCCGCGAAAATAAAGTCAGTAGCCAAAATCATTAACGAAATGCTCCCAACTCGGAAACCCTCGCCCTTCCCACAAGTATCACCCGTCAAGGATTATTATTTATTGCTATCATGCCAGGCGACTAACATAGAATGCATTTCACGTCCACACGCGTGAGAGTGCGGAAGCATTCTTCTAGCGTCGTTTAATTCACCGCGTACGCCTAAATTTGACTCTGTATATGTATATGTGACGTGTACGAATGTGTGCGTGCATGCAGACGTATGGATCCGCTCGGATCAGTCGTTTAGAATCCCCGCCCGTAGGATTGGTCACCATTTCGAACCGAACTATCAATCATTTTTTTCGGCCGTGTTTTACTATTTATAGTTTGTCCGCAAGGCCGTCTATTATCTTCCGTTAAGGATAATTGTTTTCTTTTAACCTTAGCCCTCTTTATCGTTGACGCCTTGTCCATCGTGCTTAATCAATACATCTCACTTAAACGTCCTAATGTTTCTGTTATTTCATATAATCGACATCATTCGAAACGGAATTCGCCGTGTAAATATGTTTACAAACATTAGCGTTAAGGAGAAAGATTATCCTGTGATTTCGTTTGATTAATACATAATAAGCAGATATTCATACTTATGGTAATTGTTTCTAATTCTGCTCTTACTGATTACGAATTAATAACAAATTTTGTAGAATCGAAAAAGAAGAAAATTAAAAGAAAAAAGAAGAAAAGTAAAGAAGATATAAATTTTACAATTTCTCATTTTCTCTTATATCTATTTTTATTTATTCTGATGAAAAAATAAAAATGAAATATTTTCCGAACAATTTTGTGACTAGGAAAAAAACAAAGCTATTATCATTAATGTTTAATCAATTAAAAAAAAAATTACTTCCGAGATTTCTCTTAGTTAAAAATGAAGATTTTTATATTATTGCTATTTCCATTATACTTTTCTTGTATTTCATATAATTTTCATTTTTTATTATTTTTGTAATTAATTTGTAACAATAACAATATTTAGTGCACGCTTAAATAGCATAATTGAAATTATTGTGAGATTGTTAACGTATTACTTTTGTAAATAAATGTTTCATATATTAAATGTAAACTATTTCCGTTCTAAATTGATGCCCGAGCAATAATTCTATAGCAAAGGTATACGTACATATGGTAGCACGTATTGTGTGAGGTCGGGTTGGAAAGAGAAGAAGGGGAACAAGCATAGGTTTTGGTGTCAGTAGTGTTAATAGTGGGAGGAGACTGCAATACGATCAAAAATCGAATGTATATTGGGGGTGGCCTTAGCAGTGAATGAAAGAGCAGCTGACAAAGACACAGCCCCCCTGCGATACCTCGATTCAGCAAAAGGGCGCCTATGGTGACTTTTGCGCCAAGGGTAGTAGTCCCCCTCTCCATTCTTTCAAAGACCTTTGGTCACGTAGTGAAAGCTTTGACGGAATATTCGATAGAACCGTAAAGTTTTCCCCTCCTCTTCCCTCCCTTCCCGTTGTACCAATATCATCCCTAGAACAACCGAAAACCGAGTCTGTGTAGGCTCACACCAGTGACTCTTAACTAGTCTTACCGCATGCTTCGATTTCACGAAACGGCCAAATGTGAATATACGTATACATTCTGTGAACTTTAAGTTGTGAACTAGTCTTGTATTCGGATTTAAGTGCAAAAGTTAGACATTTTAAATAAATTTATGGCCAGTTACTTGGCGTGCAATAATGTAATACAGTTGTGTATATAGTTATTAAAAGTAAGAAGATGTGATATAATCAAGAAACACGGTAGTGTCTCGTGTAAAGTACACGCGTTCACGATACAGACTGCGTCATCGACAGACAATATGTCGGTCTTATGAATCATATATAAATTTGTGATAAAATATGGATACCTGATTTGTGATGATATGACTATGAATTTAAATAACGGTCGGTATTATTGCCCGATAAATATACCATCACATCAGCCGTATTACCAACAAGCACTGATGCAAGGGAATGGACCTGAAAGACACGTGTTATCACACACCAGTTTGTTGAGAGATACGCTAGTACATGGCAAGAAAACAGTGACACAAAATTATGCATATTCCTACACAAACGTAGACGGTATGATTTCGTCATATCAAATCACGCCGAACAATCAAATGGTTCCATATAATTCGTGTCAAGTCTCTTCTGCCAAATATCCATCATCTGAAATATCGCCAACGGAATGTGAGGAATTTCTTAATAATATAGAAGGAAAATCTCAACAACAAGAGTACAATAAATGTGAGAAAAGTTATCCAGAACACAATTATGTACAATCACATAATTATACTTTATGTACTCCTGGACCATCCACTATTTCAATGCAATATGAACAAGATAAATCGAAGCAACAACTCATTAATGTACAGCAAGGATTGCAGATCGACAGCTATAACAGAAATAATAATAATAACAATATAAGGCAAAGAAACAAGAATATTAGGACATCCAATCATAACAGACAAAGAAGTCCTTATTCTAACGAAGTTGCAAATTATCCATGGATGTTTAGAAGAACGAATGGTAAGTTATTTACCATGTATTTAAATTCTCAACGTCCTTTACGATTCGATATTGTTTACTGTAATATATTATTATTAGTTTTTGAACATGGCCGGAGACACTACCGCGTTTCCTGATAACATTTATATCATATATGAATAGGTAATAAATCAGAAAACTGTTCAAATTTGAATAACCTTTTTCACATTTTTATTTTTTATAAATAATTATGAACATTATTTTACAAACACAGTTTTTCCTTATTTACTACATTTTTAACAAATAATTAAATCTCACTTGTAATTTTTAATATATATGAAATTAAAAAAATCGAGGCATGTCTACGATGACCGGGATAAGAAAATAATAAGAAATTGTCGATTACAAGTCGATTGTTTTTATACAGAGTCACATGTCGGTACAACAAATAATTAAAATTTAAAAAAATTAGTTACAGTTGAATAAATAAAAAGTCCATAGATATCTCTCTATTAATTTTTAGTTGTATGCTAAATTTATTAATACAAAAATTATTGATTTCAGCCCATCAAGAAAATGGAACTGAGCAGAAACGCACGAGGCAAACCTATTCGCGCAGTCAAATCTTCGAACTGGAGAAAGAGTATCGTTTACATAAATACCTTGCAAAAAAGCAACGTCTAATATTAGCTAAATATATTTGTTTGACTGAGCGTCAAGTTAAAATTTGGTTTCAAAATCGTCGAATGAAAGAAAAAAAGTCACCAAACACATCCGTGAATATAGCCGTATCAACATCATCGGAATCAACAGTATCATCAGAATCTAGTACGCAGATGATAATTCACGAAAATCAAGGATTAAATCCAACGCAACAGACACAATTACAATCCTCACAACCATTTTACAATGAAGGACATCAAAATTATTTTCATAATCAAAATATATTTTCGACAAATCATTATTTAAATAATGCACATTATTGAAATAATTCTGAAGGTAATAGTATAAAAATCGCGGATATGACATAATAATTAATAAGACACTTTTTTTTGAAATAATTCTGTGAATACTTTCAATTATTTTCGAATAACAGGAAAATTTAGTAAAAATTAATTAAATTAATAAAAAAATCAATTAAATTGAGTAATATACATAAAAATTAGTAAAAATTAATAAATTCTTATTAATTTATATTCAATATTATTTAATATTGAAACATTAATACTTGGATTTTTGTCATAAATAAATGTAGATTAAAATATTTTTGGATGACGTAATTATTTTGCATTAAATTACAATAAACTTTAGTATCACGTTTTATTGTAATTATTTGCACTTACTGTACATATACGATTCAAAAAGTATCTGCGATGAAAATCAATATATAACAGTTTTGTATAATATATACTCACAATCAGACCTACATTGGCGTTTTAAAATTAATCGAAATAGTTTTAAGAAACGAACTTATGCCAAACTGAGGACAAAGTTGGTCCTTCACGCTGGTTCGTAAAGAGAGAATGCCGCCACGGTCGAGATCGGGGCAGCTGACCTTGCAACCACTATGATTTATGGCCGAGCTAAACAACGAACATCCTATAGCTCAGGTACACGAAAGCTCGGTTCTTCACATCGCATTTTCTCCTGAGCATTCTTTTCCTAACTTTGCATTTCGTCAGTAGATTTTGCTCATGAGTATTGCATACGTCATCCAAAAATATTTTGACATTCAGATCAAAATTCATATATACTTTGATTAATGATAGTATTTAGATCGCTGTTAACCAGAATATCGATTATATTTTCCAAATGTTTCTTTTTTTTTTATTTGTCGATTACTGTATTAAATTCCATAAAAATGCACATAAATTAAAATAAATTTATAATAATTATAATCCATTTGTATCATCTTATATTAAATGAAATCTTTCTTTATATAAGATTGTGTATATTTCAATAATAAGAGAAAACGAAGAAATGTTCAACGCAATAAGCGGAGAAAGACAATTTTACAATATTTATTGACAAATATTGTAAAATTCATACAAAAATATTATCAAGATATTTATTTTAATCAAATATGATCTTCGCTTATTATGTTGCACATATTTCAATTATGCCCAATGTAATTACATAATTTCAAATGCAATGATTTATTTTATAGTATACAGATTTTATCTGAAATGTAATTAATATTACATATTATATTTTTATATCATATATATGTAAGTGTATAAATATATGTGTGTATACTACATATATATGAATTTACTGTCGAATATTTTAAATATAATACAAAAATATATTTAAAGTATTTTTTTACACACACGTACACACACACACATACATATACTGTATATATATATATATAAAAGAAATACTTTAATCATTATTATATAATATTTAACGAACATTCTTCATCCACAGTAATAACATTCCATTTAAAAAAAAATGTTGAATTGAAAAATTGCATTTGTATAAACATAAATACATTTTATTATTATTAGCATTTATACATACTTGCATATCAAAAGCAATGCTAGCATAAAAATCATTTGGTAAGCTTAGAACGTTAAAATTTAGGGGATGACTAGATAGAGTGGGGAGGAGATAGGTATGTGTGCAGCTGCGCTGTTCACATGAAACAAGATGGTTGAAAGCATAAGCGTACGTGAACGAGTGTGCTCCTTTTAGTTTTATTTTTTTAATGTTTTAAGTGTTTTTTCGTGCAAGAATTTTTTCTTTTCAATTTCAACAAACAGTGTTTCCGACAAATGGATACAAGCATTTCAAGTAAACAATATTGACGAAACATTTCTATTAGTTTCATTGATTATAAGTTGATACAGTCTAATAGATTTTATTTATTTTTGTCTAATTATGAAAAAGCATTCTTTAAATGTGACTTTCGTATCCATGTTTACGTCATAAAAATATTAATAAATTAACTCGATATAAATAAATTTATAAATAAGAATAAACTTATAAATTAATTTCGGTAATCCTGTCAAAACGTGAGAAATAACAATATATTTTAAAATAAAATTTAATAATATTTATTGTAGTTGTGCATTAGTTAATTGTACAACTGCAAGTCCCTTAAACAACGTAAAAAGTTCTCTAAAATACTTGATTCATTGTGCAACAATTGCAAATCATTGGAAATAAGTTAATACTATTGGAAAAAAGTATAGAGTTTGTAAGCTAGAATGTGAAATGCTATTTAATATAAACAAATGTAAAATACAAAAATTACAAACGTTTCTACCTTCATTGGGTCATCTTGAGTGTAAATAATATTTAAACATATAAAATACGGTTACATATAAGAACTAGATTCTTTTGTACATAAAGTTAAAAATAAAAAGTCATAAAATATTAATTAGAATTCACATTTTTAACGCACATAATTTATCAAAAAAGGTTTCTCTTGTTATCATGTGATTTTTAAATCTATGTCATCTAGTACTATCTTTTCATATCCATTTTCAAAAGTGTGTGTGCTAATTAAAAAATAAGATTTATAAAATAACAAGAGATACCTCGTCAATGTGTTCATGGTATGGAATTGAAATTAAAACAAAATTGTAATTGATAATTAAAATTGTAATCATAACTTATTTTTTTACATTTTACGAATTAAATAGGTATTTAAACTGCTTTGATTAATTGTAAATTAAATTTTAAATCACAACGAAAGTAACTATTTATTTATATGAAATTAGAATGTCATAAAATTCTTATTCTATCTTTCTAATATTCTTTCAAGTTGTCAAGTTCTTTCAACTTATGCCGAATAAATTAATTTTTTAATTTTGTGAATATAAAACGTAAATTATAGTCACATAAAATTCTTAAGAATAAACAGTTAAATTCACATAACAAAGCATTTAGAATCTTTAAAAGAATATAATAAATGTGTTGTAGCTTAATTTATATACGTATATGTTTACACTCTAGATGTACCTTTTATAAATGCTTTTCACTTTTTTTGTTTCATAATTTAAAGATGCGTATAAAAGAACTGACATAATTAATTTTATATTCGTAATACATTTTATATATTTGTATTAATGTATCTTTTTGATATTAAAATTTTTTTATAAATTTAATTTTTTATTCTTAGGTAATAATTTTATGTAATTATAATTTACGTTTCATATCCATATCAAGTTAAAATAAATTTATTTATTTATTATTGTATATTTTTAGGACATAATATAAATGCAAAGTTATGAAGAATTTTACTTCTTTTTTATTGTGGACTATTATTTTTACTGAGTCAAAAAGATTAATATATTATATATATTTTTTGAACACTTAAAAGAATGCTGAAGAAAGTTTATTGACATTCAAATATTGTTTAAAAAACAAAATTAAATAATTATTTTTTCGTGTATTTGAAGTCCAATTTATAATTATTCAAAAAATTCAAATTTTTTATAATTGTGATTGATACAATATTATATCGATGCTCATAAATAAAGTATTTTTTTTATTATCATTTGTTCTGTAAAATTACATAGAGTTGTATATATAATATTGTGTCTGCAGTGTTAATAATATTGTAATTAATAAGTATTGTATGTACGTATATACCATATGTTACATGATACATTATTAAGACAAAATAAAAAATGTATGTTATTTATTGATTAAAGAGTATGTATACTTTATAAAGCTTAAAAAAACGTGTAAAGATTGTATTTTTTAAATAATAATTAAGTATATAGTAATAAAAAATATAATATAACTTTCTGTTAATATATGCAATCTTTGTTAGCATATATGTGTGTATAGTTGTTTATACTTATTTTTTATAATAAATATAATAAATATGTATACATAGAAGAAATCAATAAATATATAAATGTGCAAGTTACTTTTTTTTATGTTATTTTTTCTTAAAAATTTAAATATTATTTAGATATTGCATTAGAGTGCATTTTCAGGCAAACAAAATCTATAAAAGAGGAGATAGGTTGTTCGCGAAATGGTCGAAGATTTAGGCGAAAACGGAAAAAGAGGGGAAAGAGGATGGAAACAGGGGGCTGAGAAAGGTTTGTATGGCAATGTGTAGGTAAACCTACATTGCAGAACGCACCCCCAGGAGGGACGGCGGCAACGAGAGTAAACCCTGAGTTTGCAGGGGTTGGACAGAGAGAACGAGGGTCGATATTGTGCTTGACAGATAGTTTCCCATAGCTCCAACAATCCATCATGGCCGGCACGCGGATACGTATTGGTTTTTGTGCAACGCGTCTTAGCTATGAACCTCGAATTGAATATATTTTTTTCTCTGCCAATCCTCTTGCGTAAAATTTGTTTTTGCGTATTATGCGGAATTGTGACATAAAATGAATATATATGTATAAAAGTAAATTTTATTATTAATTTACACGTACATGTATATACTACTGATTTTAGCTTATAAAAAATATAAATCCATTTTTTAAATTCTTTGGAAATGTTGTAAAATACTTTGCATTCTTTTTTTTTAATGTTAATCGCACGATCTTACAGTCTGTTATAATACTATATTAATCAGGTGAATATCGCTTTTCTTATCTCATATCATATATGAAGATGTATAATTTACTTTTCTACATATTAAAGTACAGCAAATTATGAATTCATAGCGTGTATTGACTGAAATCTACTTGTAAAAACCGGTTAAGATACCTCGCAAAATCCAATCTTAACTTGATAGTTACAATTAATTTGATCCGCCGAATTCGTAATTGCCGAACGGATAATGGCACTGATTATAGGGCTCTCCGACGGAAAGGTCTTCCTCATACTAAAGCTTCAATAAACCCATGAGTCGTGTTGATATAAAGTAACGCAGTGATCATATCTCTCAACTAGAATCGCCATTAGAGAATTCTTATTATTCGACTTATTATTTATTTATGACGTCATACCATCGATTCGCAATTGCCCGAAGGTTGAACATTTATAGATGGCTGAAATCATTCTTCATGCAAACGATTGAAACCTAATTTCAATAATAATAATTGCTTTGGCGGAGTCATCGAACTGTCGACACTGGATGGATGATAGTGCGAGGTAGATTGTAGTAGTGCAGAAAGAGAGGTAAAGAGAACAGACGAACGGGTGCATAAACCATCTCGCGAATTACGGAGAGAAAGCATAACAGATACACGTGTCTTGGCGGCTCCGCTTTGCGACACATGATTCATGGGGGTCTTGATACGTTTTTTACACCTGCGACAGCTTTATTGGAAATTCTAATGGAGAAGGTCCACCATGAAGAGTGACACGAGACCTCAAGGCAATGCACCTCGAATCGACTGAAGTAGGCCGACCAGGCCTTATTTCTTGTCATAGAATCTCGTCATCATCAGGCATCAATTACGTTAAATCGAAACACATTGACCCGCTGACACGCGCGCGCGCGCTCGCAGTATATGGAGTAAAATAATTTTAAAAATTTAATAGAAAAAACCCAAATATGAAAGTTATATTATATAATTTTATGTTATTTTTACAACTTGTATTTATTTATTTTTCTATACTTTCATAATGTGATTTGTAAAATAATCGTAAATCTATAATAAAAGAATATGCGAAATGTTTAAAATTAAAAAATATTAAGTAGATAATCTACACGATAACGATGTTCATATATATCTTTCTATAATATATTTCACAGTGCATACTATATTCTATTGTACGTACAATAATTCTTATTTCTCATTCTTTCTCTCTATAAATTTGATTAAAAAAATACATTTGTATGTATTTGTTATTAAAATATAAAAGCTGATATGCTTCGTAGATAAATATCAAGAGTGGCAGTAATAATCACAAGAGATAGTAGAGCATCACTCATTAAGTGATAAAATAGAATTTCACTGCTTTTATCAGTCGAGTCTTTGGATCACGATTTTTCATCAGCTACGTGAAAGAAGAGGGCTAAAGCGATAGTGTAGGACAAACAGCCGAAGTGGCGAATGCTATGGAAATAGTGGGGATACGGCAGTATACGTACACAGATGCGACGACTCAAAGTAGAAGAGATACCCAGTTTCGACTGAGCAGTGGGGTAAACGATTAAGTAGTGGGGAGAAGAAGTGGAAAGGGTAGGACGGCCGGGGGCGGGCGCGCGCCACAATTCAACGAGAACAGCCGCACTCACCACATCTGGCGAGCAACTGCCACACTATCGGCCTATATATTCAAAATTATTCTTCCTTCTAAATTATTAGTGTGCCGCGAATTAAATAGGAAATTCAATCTACGTGATAGAAACATAACGTAAATAAAAAAGACATTATAGAGAAAATTATGGACAGATCTAAATTTAAATTTCAATTTTATTGCAACAGTTAAAAAATATTTTTGTTTTAATAAAACACCTTAATGTTATTTTTTAATAACAATAAAATTTCAGTAATAGATATAGGAAAAGTGTTTAAGAATTTAAAAAAATAAAATTTTAGAAATATAAACTAATCACGCACGAAGAAGAGAGCACTGCGAATACACTGTAAAAATGTTAAAGAAATTTTGCATAAAATGTAAAAAAAAACTCGTTTAAAGTCTTATCTGTGATGAGCAAAGAGAGCTCCGCCTCCTCAACCGTCCCCTCCGCCCCGTGTTACCCCGAAGTGCCCCCCGTTTGACCAACTGGCTACTACGTCACACATGCTTCTGCTTAGAGCCGCCAACTCCGAAGGCTCTCCTCTCAGGCCGGCTCAGTGAGTTACGAGTTGCGTCCGGGTTCGCCGTACGAGCGATAACGGGGGCGTCAATCGAATCGCGATTGGGAGAGGATTCTACCTCGTGCACGTTCTTCCCTCCTTGTCTTTCTCGGCTACAGGCAACAGGTTTGAATTTATGGGACAATAAAGAGTGTGGTGCGTAGTGCGCGTCTCTCTCTCTCTCTCTCTCTCTCTCTCCTTTCCTCTTTTCCTTTCCTTTACGCATTTCTTTCCCTCCAGGCCGCCCTTTCTCTCCTGTCCTTTCGTTGTGAAAAGAGGAGTGAGCGCGGCGAGAAGACTATCAAACTCTCATAAAACTGTCAACCGCGGCCACCGGGCTGACTTATGTGCGCCCCTTCCTTAGCCGCGGTTGGAGAATCACACATTTTCAGGTTGAATCTGCGCGTCTCGCGCGACGAACGCGATCCCATCGCAAACTTGTTAACGAAAGGTCAGACATCCGGGCGAAAAGAGCGGTCGCGGAAGCGAGTTCGATCGGTGCTCCGATTCACCGCGGTCCCGCCGCGTTGCAATATGCAAGTACAGCAATTTGCACTTGTAAAACGTATAACTTTTCTTTCATCTCCTGATCAAGAAGAGATACGATGCGTATGATCGAGCTAAAATGGATTCGCGACGGATGAAATCGACGAAGATACGGTGATATTAATGGACGAATCGTTTTCGGTCGATCAGTAAGGAACAATCGCGCCTTCGGTGCCGCGCGCGTACCACCCCTTTTCTTTTTCGTCTGTCTTCACCGCGAGACTATACAGTAGGGGGCGCGTGCGCGCGTAGCCCCCCTCGCAAAGCGGACGGAAGACTGCTGCTTCTTGGTGACGTCGTCGCGGCTAGAAGGCTGCAGAGGAGAACGAGAGAGCGATCGAGATACTTCTCCCCCACCAGCGGTTTCAGGGCTCCCGAATATCTCTCCATTAGCCCCCCTGACGGTGCTATCCCCTCTCCTTGACCCCTCTCTCTCTCTCTCTTGCCCTCTTTCTCTCTCTTACGCACACCCCTCTCATCGGTTCCTGTCACGTCGGGTAGCAGCCGGGCAACACTACCACACGACGAGTGCCAGCGGCAGCGGAGACTCGACGGAGACGCAAGGAACGGGGTTGAAGAATCGTACGCCGACGGAGAGACCAATCAAGGTTTGACGAACGGCAGGGATTGGTCGAGAGGCGCTCCTCTGACACGCAGAGAGCGCGGGCACGTGACAAGCTACCGCACACACCGGCCTTCCGTTGGATCGTGCGGCGAAGCCTTCAGTACGATACCAACCACCCTTCGCGCACGCAACAAGAACGGCGGTGAACTCGCGTGGGTACACACACTCTTCACCCTTTACCGTGGTCGCGCGAGCCTCTGCCGTTACCGCGCGATATAAAGCCGTCTGTTATAAGTGCAACACCTGTGACAACATTGAGAAGCGCAATTAATCACCGCGTGAATAATTTTAATGCGCGCACATATGTGTTGTTACTCCGCATGTTATTTCATTGAGGAGATATTTTACAAGGTCATCTTCAATGGGGCGCCTCGATAAGCTGTTTGTTACGCGCTACTGCACGATGGGCCCACGAGTCCTCTGTAGGTAATCGCGACTCCTGAGGTCATAAAGAAGCAGAAGACAGTTTTATAGCCCAGGCCCACGTGGCCCTCATAAACTTGACTCGCAGGTCGGTTCGAATTCAGGCTCGACCCGCCTGCCGCCAGACGTCTGCCTCTCTTTCTCTCTCTCTCTCTCTCTCTCTCTCTCTCTCTCTTTCTTTCTCTTTCTCTTTCTCTATTAGTCCTGAACCCCTCAACCGTTCATTATCGAATCGCTTAGGGACGACGTGTTTCTGTCGCGTGTAACAGGTCGTGATAGCTGTGAATCGTTCGACGAACAAGGTGAAACTTGTAGCCGGTCACGTGTGTCGCGCGATTTTTGTCATCGCCGCAACGATGACAAGATCCTATACTTAATGACGGCGCGCATTGTTCAACCGCCTCAACCGATCGAACACAACGTCAGTGTTTTCGTGAATGACGGAACATAAACGTGCACGATATTGATATAGTGACGTTGACGCGGCAGGTGAAGGTACGTGAAGAATGAGTTCCTATCAGTTCGTCAACTCGCTCGCATCATGCTACGCGGGTCAACAGCCACAGCAACAGCCAAGACCGACCGCGAATTCACCTGGAGAACCGATGCAGGCAGCATCGCCGGCCGGTGGCGAGTACTACAATCCAAATGCAGCCTCTACCAGCTATCCTGCACCTTGTTACTCGCCTCAACAGCATTATCCTCAGCATCCTTATGCCACGCCGGCGTCGGGTATGCAGCATACGGCACCAACTGGAATGATAGACTATACTCAGCTGCAGCCGCAGCCTCGACTAAACGCGACCACGACGTCACAACAACACGGTATGCACGCTCAACAGTCGCAACATCATCAACCGCATCATCCTCAGCAACAACTTCACGCGGATCCAACGACACCTCTTCTGCAGGGTGCTTCAGCACCCTCGGCACCGTCAACGTCCAGCTGCAAGTATGCTGATTCGACATCGTCCACCAGTGTGGCGTCTCCGCAAGATTTAACCACGTCCACTTCGAGAAATAGCCCAACGCCCTTAGTAGCACCTGGTACGAGTAAAGCCGCATCAGGATTGACTTCACCACCTGGTAGCTCGTCAAGGTCGTCCGTGGCTGCGTCCGCTGCTTCACCACCCAGCGGTAGCTCGAGGGGCGTCGCCGAGGGAAATTCAACGCTGACAACAGCATCTTCCGCTTCGTCGCCCGCTTCCTCTACATCCAGTACCTCTAGCACGGGTAACAATTCGTCCAACAAGGGGAACTCTTCTGGCACTAACCCGCCTCAAATATATCCATGGATGAAAAGGGTTCACATTGGTCAGAGTAAGTCATTCATCTATCGTATCTTTTAAATCTTATTATCGCAGAAAACGATGTAGTTTTTAAGATACATTTTCCATTTCTTCGTTTCTGTTTTTGAATGAAACTTGCTCTTTATTTGATTAAATCGGTAAAAGAGGAAATTAATTAATTCGTTACATTGTTGGGATTACAACTGTTTAGGATTAAAACTTTTAAAGTATTTTATTTTATAACATTTTAATAAAGATTATTTATATTAACATATTAATGCAAACATTAAATCGTATATCACATTAACATTTTTATATATGATGTACAATGTGATGTTTTGATCAATGTATTAATATACATGAAAGTATATATTTGTTCTTTTTAACTTTCGAAATGTCATCCATCTATTAAAAGCGTAGAGGTACTAAATTACAGCTAAAATATACAACCTCACGTATTATAAATTTATTTAATTTTGATGATAACAATCTCTACTTAAACCGTTATTCGCGTTTTAAACACGTTTTGCATTCGGTAAACACAGAAATCTATCAATTTTGACATCTGGAATATATCATTTAATTTAAAACGAAAATATTTCTAGACAGTTTCTTAATTTTTATATTTTAAGTACAACACAATATTAATTTGCGTAACAAGGCCCTTTATAACGTAAATTTTTTTTATAAAAATAAAAAATTAGGATAGGCATTGGATTACCAATAATGTTAAGCAGATTTTTCAAATAGTTGATATTCAGTATTTCTAAAATTAAGTAGATATATTGCATAAGAGTAGCAAAACAATAATTAATAAATTATAATATCTGATGTCGAAATGCGCTCAATATACATATTAATTAATTAAAAATGTTATATATTATATAATATATATGTATAAGAACTTATATTTTATTGTGAGATAATTACAAAACAAATACCTTCAGAGCAATGTACGAATTTTATCCACGCACGAATACTGCAAGAAATATTTAACAAATTATTAAATTACAGAATAGCAACATAATTATTAATAATAATTGGAAACTATTTTGACATCTCTTAAATTTTTCATGTATTTCAAAAGTGATATTATTGTTGCGAAATAATGAATAAATTAAATTTAACATTGCCGTATTGAAGAATTTTCAACACTTTCTAAAGTAACTTTCTGATTCTAATTCATGTAAGAAAATATTTTTTATAATACCTTGTCGAGTATAATTGTGTTAAACGAATATACAAATAGGTAATTGAATGAAATAAATTAGCAATTATCAAAATATTGCTACACCTATCACGTTCAAGACAAGCAAAGCGTAAGGCAAAGAAACTAAGATGATTAATAACATATTAAGCAGCCGAGTAACAATTATACATAGATATACTTCGGAATAAATGTCCGATAAGTGCAACAAAACCGTCGCGCCGGACGTGTCGCTCGTGCTCTCTCTCTCTCTCTCTCTCTCTCTCTCTCTCTCTCTCTCT